>NW_026609135.1:0-40272 GCF_029499605.1 Hyla sarda | reverse complement strand
ACATACAACAACAAAGCTGGGTTGTTGTTGTTTACACTCTGCAAGGCCTGTGGAAGTGAGTGACATCATAGCACTGTAGTTCTTTGAGGGTTCTAGATGGATGCAACAATCTCCTGTTGCTTCTATGAAGGCCATAATAGACGACATCACCAAACAGCTCCATAGTCACATACACAGCAAAGGAGAGATGTTGTTTACACCTAGTGATGTCAGTGGTATTGAGTGACATCACAGCACAGTGCTAAGGCTCCTGGGCCTGGACACAGCAGCGGCTGCAATATCTCAACGGAGAATACGTTTATATATATGTGTGTGTGTGCGCGTATATATATATATATATATATATATATATATATATATATTTCTCCGCCGAAATCACTTTTAAACCCATTTCCACCTTTTTTTCCCTTCTCTTCCTCTTACTTTTTTTCACGTTTTTTTACGTTTTTCTCCTTTTCGCCTCTTTTCTGGGCGTATTATTCTTCTTTTTCTTCTTTTTTTCGTCTAATGCATACCCCATCAGTGCAGCAATGCTTATTCAATACCGCCAGCAGATGGAGACACTGGGGGATAATTTTCTAAGGATTTATACTGATTTTTCCTGTCTGATTTGTCGCACAGAAAGTTGCAGGCCAAATATGTGTGACATTTCTGCGACTTTAGCTTCTAGAGCATTTTTTACAACATTATACATAGGTGCTGAATACATAAAAAGCGACTGTTCAGCGACAGACAAGTCGCATCGGCTGAAAGTAGGCCAGAATGTCAGTCCATGTTGGAGCAGGTTTAGATACAGTCTAAAGCATAGATCTCAAAGTCTGTGCACAGAATTTAGCAAGGGCCTCGCACCTTCTGATGCATCAGGTAGGTGCACAATAGCATAGCCTAACCCTCTGTACTTTGGTCTATATTGATGCGGGACATAGACAGCCAGCTGATGACCAATCCATTAGTGCAATGGATGGCTGGAAGCATTTGTCTTTGCCTTTGCAATACCACAGAAGCAATGCATGGTCAATGTACAGCAATGACACACCTGTGTGAACAGCCAGGAGACCCCCCCCCCCCACCCCCCCCATGTTATGTTACATAGTTACATAGTTAGTACGGTCGAAAAAAGACATATGTCCATCAAGTTCAACCAGGGAATTAAGGGGTAGGGGTGTGGCGCGATATTGGGGAAGGGATGAGATTTTATATTTCTTCATAAGCATTAATCTTATTTTGTCAATTAGGAACATTCAGCACCCACCCGCTATCAAGGCAGCTGCCTATCATGTCATGCCCTACCTGCACAGGTGTGCTGGCTACTCAAATGATCCAATTAAGGAGGCCATTTAGTCAGCAGCAGCAGAAGTCCTGTGCCTGGACGCTCCAACAGGGGCCAGACACAAGCAGAAGCAGAAGCAGCAGAAGCAGCAGCAGCAGCACCACCTTTTGTTTTTTGGCTGCAGCAGCAAGGCCCACAGGGCTGGCTAGCTGGCTAGCCAGCAAGCAGGTAGCAATGAAAGTAGGAATCTTTCTTTTTAACCCTGTAAGGGGGTGGTGCACTGTACCCGAAGATACTGCCATATCGGGTCAATGCATAGGGCGACGGAAGCAAGCTTCGAAATCGGCCCCCGTTCTCAAAAATCCATTTAATATATGGTCCCCCAGATAGGGGACGTATCAGATATTAAACTGATAAGAACAGATTTTTTTTTTTTTTTATCTAAAGCCGAGGAACGTGCTTTCGATTCACCCAAAGTGCAAGAAAAAGTGCAAACGTGTTACACTAAAAAAACGTGCACAAAGGATGCGGTCTATCGCAAGCCACTTCTCCGATAGGAGAGAGGCCCCCCAACAAACCTTACCCTTCGCCTCCGGACCAAAAGGTACCTGCGAGGTTCCAGGTTCGATGTCCCTTTTCGCCGAAGCTACTAGGGGACCACAAATGCTCCCGGCATCCCCCTTGGCGTTAGCCAAGGTATCTGCCCGCAGAGCCGATTACGGTAGGTACCCTGCCAAAGCAGGAGTACCCGGGGGTGTTTGCAGGGAGGTGCGGAACCTAATGGCCACACACACCTCCCCTAGACCGCCAGGAGGGACACCCAGAAGGGCTACCGCATCCTGACCAATCCTGTGAACACACAACACGCAAAAAGTGACACAGTGAGACAAAAAAGAAATAAATAAGTGAATGTGTGCAGATATACTGCCCGGACATCCGGCCGGATCTATAAAAATTTCTCTGATCCTAGCCAGAAGGCCGGGAATCAAGAGGTGAGTGCCACAAGGTGAAGAGATTATGGTGCCCGTGCTTCAACTCAGTGAGTCTATCCTCCCCAGTGAGTTTCGGCACCTCGGGGTCACCACTCCCCGAGGCACAAAAGTACCTCGGCTCTAGACCCTCTCAGCCTCATGGCGAACCCTCTCAGCCTCATGGCGAGACCCGGAGGGAACAGGTCACATCGGGGCAGCCGTCGAGCTGATTCCTCAGAACCAGCCCCGGAAAGCCCTGGTACACCCTGCATCCTCCATGCAGCACCCATCCCCACCAGCATGAAAACTGATAAGAACAGATACTACACTTGATCTTAGCCAAAAGGCCGAGAAGCGATAACCGTGAAAGGGGCGGGCCCAACAAGGTCCCCTTCATGGGCACTATCACTGCTTGCTGTCAGGGAGGCTGCCAGACAATTTTCCATGCACACTCTGGGCTGGGGGGGCAGTCAACCACCAGTACACACAGCAGAACCTAAACCCATACCATTATTGCTAAGCAGCAAGACAGGGGCCCATTGCACTCCCACGGGGCCTTTTTAAATGCAATCCATAACCCGGATTTGCCAGGAACCCTTCTTACTCCTCCTACTTGCATGTGACACTGGGCTTAGGATCTGCATAGGAAACACACACACAAGCACACACCTACCTTTGTTGCCTGCAGATGCCTCCTTGGCTGTCCCCAAACGGTATCAAACCAACACCCACGGGAAGCTGTAAGCATAGAGGACATGCCTGCACCCCATTGGACTTACCTGTGTGGGTTAAATCCGGGTTATTTGACAACCTATGGCGGTGATGGTTCTGCTCAGGCAGAGCAGTGCTGATGCTCCTCATAAAGCTGTCGCTGCTGTGAAGGTTCTAGGTGACATCACAAATCCCTATGGTTACATACACAACAAAGCTGGGTTGTTGTTGTTTACACTCTGCAAGGCCTGTGGAAGTGAGTGACATCATAGCACTGTAGTTCTGAGGGTTCTAGATGGATGCAACAATCTCCTGTTGCTTCTATGAAGGCCATAATAGACGACATCACCAAACAGCTCCATAGTCACATACACAGCAAAGGAGAGATGTTGTTTACACCTAGTGATGTCAGTGGTATTGAGTGACATCACAGCACAGTGCTAAGGCTCCTGGGCCTGGACACAGCAGCGGCTGCAATATCTCAACGGAGAATACGTTTATATATATGTGTGTGTGTGCGCGTATATATATATATATATATATATATATATATATATATATATTTCTCCGCCGAAATCACTTTTAAACCCATTTCCACCTTTTTTTCCCTTCTCTTCCTCTTACTTTTTTTTCACGTTTTTTTACGTTTTTCTCCTTTTCGCCTCTTTTCTGGGCGTATTATTCTTCTTTTTCTTCTTTTTTTTCGTCTAATGCATACCCCATCAGTGCAGCAATGCTTATTCAATACCGCCAGCAGATGGAGACACTGGGGGATAATTTTCTAAGGATTTATACTGATTTTTCCTGTCTGAATTTGTCGCACAGAAAGTTGCAGGCCAAATATGTGTGACATTTCTGCGACTTTAGCTTCTAGAGCATTTTTACAACATTATACATAGGTGCTGAATACATAAAAAGCGACTGTTCAGCGACAGACAAGTCGCATCGGCTGAAAGTAGGCCAGAATGTCAGTCCATGTTGGAGCAGGTTTAGATACAGTCTAAAGCATAGATCTCAAAGTCTGTGCACAGAATTTAGCAAGGGCCTCGCACCTTCTGATGCATCAGGTAGGTGCACAATAGCATAGCCTAACCCTCTGTACTTTGGTCTATATTGATGCGGGACATAGACAGCCAGCTGATGACCAATCCATTAGTGCAATGGATGGCTGGAAGCATTTGTCTTTGCCTTTGCAATACCACAGAAGCAATGCATGGTCAATGTACAGCAATGACACACCTGTGTGAACAGCCAGGAGACCCCCCCCCCCCCCCCCATGTTATGTTACATAGTTACATAGTTAGTACGGTCGAAAAAAGACATATGTCCATCAAGTTCAACCAGGGAATTAAGGGGTAGGGGTGTGGCGCGATATTGGGGAAGGGATGAGATTTTATATTTCTTCATAAGCATTAATCTTATTTTGTCAATTAGGAACATTCAGCACCCACCCGCTATCAAGGCAGCTGCCTATCATGTCATGCCCTACCTGCACAGGTGTGCTGGCTACTCAAATGATCCAATTAAGGAGGCCATTTAGTCAGCAGCAGCAGAAGTCCTGTGCCTGGACGCTCCAACAGGGGCCAGACACAAGCAGAAGCAGAAGCAGCAGAAGCAGCAGCAGCAGCACCACCTTTTGTTTTTTGGCTGCAGCAGCAAGGCCCACAGGGCTGGCTAGCTGGCTAGCCAGCAAGCAGGTAGCAATGAAAGTAGGAATCTTTCTTTTTAACCCTGTAAGGGGGTGGTGCACTGTACCCGAAGATACTGCCATATCGGGTCAATGCATAGGGCGACGGAAGCAAGCTTCGAAATCGGCCCCCGTTCTCAAAAATCCATTTAATATATGGTCCCCAGATAGGGGACGTATCAGATATTAAACTGATAAGAACAGATTTTTTTTTTTTTTTATCTAAAGCCGAGGAACGTGCTTTCGATTCACCCAAAGTGCAAGAAAAAGTGCAAACGTGTTACACTAAAAAAACGTGCACAAAGGATGCGGTCTATCGCAAGCCCTTCTCCGATAGGAGAGAGGCCCCCCAACAAACCTTACCCTTCGCCTCCGGACCAAAAGGTACCTGCGAGGTTCCAGGTTCGATGTCCCTTTTCGCCGAAGCTACTAGGGGACCACAAATGCTCCCGGCATCCCCCTTGGCGTTAGCCAAGGTATCTGCCCGCAGAGCCGATTACGGTAGGTACCCTGCCAAAGCAGGAGTACCCGGGGTGTTTGCAGGGAGGTGCGGAACCTAATGGCCACACACACCTCCCCTAGACCGCCAGGAGGGACACCCAGAAGGGCTACCGCATCCTGACCAATCCTGTGAACACACAACACGCAAAAAGTGACACAGTGAGACAAAAAAGAAATAAATAAGTGAATGTGTGCAGATATACTGCCCGGACATCCGGCCGGATCTATAAAAATTTCTCTGATCCTAGCCAGAAGGCCGGGAATCAAGAGGTGAGTGCCACAAGGTGAAGAGATTATGGTGCCCGTGCTTCAACTCAGTGAGTCTATCCTCCCAGTGAGTTTCGGCACCTCGGGGTCACCACTCCCCGAGGCACAAAAGTACCTCGGCTCTAGACCCTCTCAGCCTCATGGCGAGACCCGGAGGGAACAGGTCACATCGGGGCAGCCGTCGAGCTGATTCCTCAGAACCAGCCCCGGAAAGCCCTGGTACACCTGCATCCTCCATGCAGCACCCATCCCCACCAGCATGAAAACTGATAAGAACAGATACTACACTTGATCTTAGCCAAAAGGCCGAGAAGCGATAACCGTGAAAGGGGCGGGCCCAACAAGGTCCCCTTCATGGGCACTATCACTGCTTGCTGTCAGGGAGGCTGCCAGACAATTTTCCATGCACACTCTGGGCTGGGGGGCAGTCAACCACCAGTACACACAGCAGAACCTAAACCCATACCATTATTGCTAAGCAGCAAGACAGGGGCCCATTGCACTCCCACGGGGCCTTTTTAAATGCAATCCATAACCCGGATTTGCCAGGAACCCTTCTTACTCCTCCTACTTGCATGTGACACTGGGCTTAGGATCTGCATAGGAAACACACACACAAGCACACACCTACCTTTGTTGCCTGCAGATGCCTCCTTGGCTGTCCCCAAATGGTATCAAACCAACACCCACGGGAAGCTGTAAGCATAGAGGACATGCCTGCACCCCATTGGACTTACCTGTGTGGGTTAAATCCGGGTTATTTGACAACCTATGGCGGTGATGGTTCTGCTCAGGCAGAGCAGTGCTGATGCTCCTCATAAAGCTGTCGCTGCTGTGAAGGTTCTAGGTGACATCACAAATCCCTATGGTTACATACACAACAAAGCTGGGTTGTTGTTGTTTACACTCTGCAAGGCCTGTGGAAGTGAGTGACATCATAGCACTGTAGTTCTGAGGGTTCTAGATGGATGCAACAATCTCCTGTTGCTTCTATGAAGGCCATAATAGACGACATCACCAAACAGCTCCATAGTCACATACACAGCAAAGGAGAGATGTTGTTTACACCTAGTGATGTCAGTGGTATTGAGTGACATCACAGCACAGTGCTAAGGCTCCTGGGCCTGGACACAGCAGCGGCTGCAATATCTCAACGGAGAATACGTTTATATATATGTGTGTGTGTGCGCGTATATATATATATATATATATATATATATATATATATATATTTCTCCGCCGAAATCACTTTTAAACCCATTTCCACCTTTTTTTCCCTTCTCTTCCTCTTACTTTTTTTTCACGTTTTTTTACGTTTTTCTCCTTTTCGCCTCTTTTCTGGGCGTATTATTCTTCTTTTTCTTCTTTTTTTTCGTCTAATGCATACCCCATCAGTGCAGCAATGCTTATTCAATACCGCCAGCAGATGGAGACACTGGGGGATAATTTTCTAAGGATTTATACTGATTTTTCCTGTCTGAATTTGTCGCACAGAAAGTTGCAGGCCAAATATGTGTGACATTTCTGCGACTTTAGCTTCTAGAGCATTTTTACAACATTATACATAGGTGCTGAATACATAAAAAGCGACTGTTCAGCGACAGACAAGTCGCATCGGCTGAAAGTAGGCCAGAATGTCAGTCCATGTTGGAGCAGGTTTAGATACAGTCTAAAGTATAGATCTCAAAGTCTGTGCACAGAATTTAGCAAGGGCCTCGCACCTTCTGATGCATCAGGTAGGTGCACAATAGCATAGCCTAACCCTCTGTACTTTGGTCTATATTGATGCGGGACATAGACAGCCAGCTGATGACCAATCCATTAGTGCAATGGATGGCTGGAAGCATTTGTCTTTGCCTTTGCAATACCACAGAAGCAATGCATGGTCAATGTACAGCAATGACACACCTGTGTGAACAGCCAGGAGACCCCCCCCCCCCCCCCATGTTATGTTACATAGTTACATAGTTAGTACGGTCGAAAAAAGACATATGTCCATCAAGTTCAACCAGGGAATTAAGGGGTAGGGGTGTGGCGCGATATTGGGGAAGGGATGAGATTTTATATTTCTTCATAAGCATTAATCTTATTTTGTCAATTAGGAACATTCAGCACCCACCCGCTATCAAGGCAGCTGCCTATCATGTCATGCCCTACCTGCACAGGTGTGCTGGCTACTCAAATGATCCAATTAAGGAGGCCATTTAGTCAGCAGCAGCAGAAGTCCTGTGCCTGGACGCTCCAACAGGGGCCAGACACAAGCAGAAGCAGAAGCAGCAGAAGCAGCAGCAGCAGCACCACCTTTTGTTTTTTGGCTGCAGCAGCAAGGCCCACAGGGCTGGCTAGCTGGCTAGCCAGCAAGCAGGTAGCAATGAAAGTAGGAATCTTTCTTTTTAACCCTGTAAGGGGGTGGTGCACTGTACCCGAAGATACTGCCATATCGGGTCAATGCATAGGGCGACGGAAGCAAGCTTCGAAATCGGCCCCCGTTCTCAAAAATCCATTTAATATATGGTCCCCAGATAGGGGACGTATCAGATATTAAACTGATAAGAACAGATACTACACTTGATCTTAGCCAAAAGGCCGAGAAGCGATAACCGTGAAAGGGGCGGGCCCAACAAGGTCCCCTTCATGGGCACTATCACTGCTTGCTGTCAGGGAGGCTGCCAGACAATTTTCCATGCACACTCTGGGCTGGGGGGCAGTCAACCACCAGTACACACAGCAGAACCTAAACCCATACCATTATTGCTAAGCAGCAAGACAGGGGCCCATTGCACTCCCACGGGGCCTTTTTAAATGTAATCCATAACCCGGATTTGCCAGGAACCCTTCTTACTCCTCCTACTTGCATGTGACACTGGGCTTAGGATCTGCATAGGAAACACACACACAAGCACACACCTACCTTTGTTGCCTGCAGATGCCTCCTTGGCTGTCCCCAAACGGTATCAAACCAACACCCACGGGAAGCTGTAAGCATAGAGGACATGCCTGCACCCCATTGGACTTACCTGTGTGGGTTAAATCCGGGTTATTTGACAACCTATGGCGGTGATGGTTCTGCTCAGGCAGAGCAGTGCTGATGCTCCTCATAAAGCTGTCGCTGCTGTGAAGGTTCTAGGTGACATCACAAATCCCTATGGTTACATACACAACAAAGCTGGGTTGTTGTTGTTTACACTCTGCAAGGCCTGTGGAAGTGAGTGACATCATAGCACTGTAGTTCTGAGGGTTCTAGATGGATGCAACAATCTCCTGTTGCTTCTATGAAGGCCATAATAGACGACATCACCAAACAGCTCCATAGTCACATACACAGCAAAGGAGAGATGTTGTTTACACCTAGTGATGTCAGTGGTATTGAGTGACATCACAGCACAGTGCTAAGGCTCCTGGGCCTGGACACAGCAGCGGCTGCAATATCTCAACGGAGAATACGTTTATATATATGTGTGTGTGTGCGCGTATATATATATATATATATATATATATATATATATATATATATTTCTCCGCCGAAATCACTTTTAAACCCATTTCCACCTTTTTTTCCCTTCTCTTCCTCTTACTTTTTTTTCACGTTTTTTTACGTTTTTCTCCTTTTCGCCTCTTTTCTGGGCGTATTATTCTTCTTTTTCTTCTTTTTTTTCGTCTAATGCATACCCCATCAGTGCAGCAATGCTTATTCAATACCGCCAGCAGATGGAGACACTGGGGGGTAATTTTCTAAGGATTTATACTGATTTTTCCTGTCTGAATTTGTCGCACAGAAAGTTGCAGGCCAAATATGTGTGACATTTCTGCGACTTTAGCTTCTAGAGCATTTTTACAACATTATACATAGGTGCTGAATACATAAAAAGCGACTGTTCAGCGACAGACAAGTCGCATCGGCTGAAAGTAGGCCAGAATGTCAGTCCATGTTGGAGCAGGTTTAGATACAGTCTAAAGTATAGATCTCAAAGTCTGTGCACAGAATTTAGCAAGGGCCTCGCACCTTCTGATGCATCAGGTAGGTGCACAATAGCATAGCCTAACCCTCTGTACTTTGGTCTATATTGATGCGGGACATAGACAGCCAGCTGATGACCAATCCATTAGTGCAATGGATGGCTGGAAGCATTTGTCTTTGCCTTTGCAATACCACAGAAGCAATGCATGGTCAATGTACAGCAATGACACACCTGTGTGAACAGCCAGGAGACCCCCCCCCCCCCCCCCCATGTTATGTTACATAGTTACATAGTTAGTACGGTCGAAAAAAGACATATGTCCATCAAGTTCAACCAGGGAATTAAGGGGTAGGGGTGTGGCGCGATATTGGGGAAGGGATGAGATTTTATATTTCTTCATAAGCATTAATCTTATTTTGTCAATTAGGAACATTCAGCACCCACCCGCTATCAAGGCAGCTGCCTATCATGTCATGCCCTACCTGCACAGGTGTGCTGGCTACTCAAATGATCCAATTAAGGAGGCCATTTAGTCAGCAGCAGCAGAAGTCCTGTGCCTGGACGCTCCAACAGGGGCCAGACACAAGCAGAAGCAGAAGCAGCAGAAGCAGCAGCAGCAGCACCACCTTTTGTTTTTTGGCTGCAGCAGCAAGGCCCACAGGGCTGGCTAGCTGGCTAGCCAGCAAGCAGGTAGCAATGAAAGTAGGAATCTTTCTTTTTAACCCTGTAAGGGGGTGGTGCACTGTACCCGAAGATACTGCCATATCGGGTCAATGCATAGGGCGACGGAAGCAAGCTTCGAAATCGGCCCCCGTTCTCAAAAATCCATTTAATATATGGTCCCCAGATAGGGGACGTATCAGATATTAAACTGATAAGAACAGATACTACACTTGATCTTAGCCAAAAGGCCGAGAAGCGATAACCGTGAAAGGGGCGGGCCCAACAAGGTCCCCTTCATGGGCACTATCACTGCTTGCTGTCAGGGAGGCTGCCAGACAATTTTCCATGCACACTCTGGGCTGGGGGGCAGTCAACCACCAGTACACACAGCAGAACCTAAACCCATACCATTATTGCTAAGCAGCAAGACAGGGGCCCATTGCACTCCCACGGGGCCTTTTTAAATGCAATCCATAACCCGGATTTGCCAGGAACCCTTCTTACTCCTCCTACTTGCATGTGACACTGGGCTTAGGATCTGCATAGGAAACACACACACAAGCACACACCTACCTTTGTTGCCTGCAGATGCCTCCTTGGCTGTCCCCAAACGGTATCAAACCAACACCCACGGGAAGCTGTAAGCATAGAGGACATGCCTGCACCCCATTGGACTTACCTGTGTGGGTTAAATCCGGGTTATTTGACAACCTATGGCGGTGATGGTTCTGCTCAGGCAGAGCAGTGCTGATGCTCCTCATAAAGCTGTCGCTGCTGTGAAGGTTCTAGGTGACATCACAAATCCCTATGGTTACATACACAACAAAGCTGGGTTGTTGTTGTTTACACTCTGCAAGGCCTGTGGAAGTGAGTGACATCATAGCACTGTAGTTCTGAGGGTTCTAGATGGATGCAACAATCTCCTGTTGCTTCTATGAAGGCCATAATAGACGACATCACCAAACAGCTCCATAGTCACATACACAGCAAAGGAGAGATGTTGTTTACACCTAGTGATGTCAGTGGTATTGAGTGACATCACAGCACAGTGCTAAGGCTCCTGGGCCTGGACACAGCAGCGGCTGCAATATCTCAACGGAGAATACGTTTATATATATGTGTGTGTGTGCGCGTATATATATATATATATATATATATATATATATATTTCTCCGCCGAAATCACTTTTAAACCCATTTCCACCTTTTTTTCCCTTCTCTTCCTCTTACTTTTTTTTCACGTTTTTTTACGTTTTTCTCCTTTTCGCCTCTTTTCTGGGCGTATTATTCTTCTTTTTCTTCTTTTTTTTCGTCTAATGCATACCCCATCAGTGCAGCAATGCTTATTCAATACCGCCAGCAGATGGAGACACTGGGGGATAATTTTCTAAGGATTTATACTGATTTTTCCTGTCTGAATTTGTCGCACAGAAAGTTGCAGGCCAAATATGTGTGACATTTCTGCGACTTTAGCTTCTAGAGCATTTTTACAACATTATACATAGGTGCTGAATACATAAAAAGCGACTGTTCAGCGACAGACAAGTCGCATCGGCTGAAAGTAGGCCAGAATGTCAGTCCATGTTGGAGCAGGTTTAGATACAGTCTAAAGTATAGATCTCAAAGTCTGTGCACAGAATTTAGCAAGGGCCTCGCACCTTCTGATGCATCAGGTAGGTGCACAATAGCATAGCCTAACCCTCTGTACTTTGGTCTATATTGATGCGGGACATAGACAGCCAGCTGATGACCAATCCATTAGTGCAATGGATGGCTGGAAGCATTTGTCTTTGCCTTTGCAATACCACAGAAGCAATGCATGGTCAATGTACAGCAATGACACACCTGTGTGAACAGCCAGGAGACCCCCCCCCCCCCATGTTATGTTACATAGTTACATAGTTAGTACGGTCGAAAAAAGACATATGTCCATCAAGTTCAACCAGGGAATTAAGGGGTAGGGGTGTGGCGCGATATTGGGGAAGGGATGAGATTTTATATTTCTTCATAAGCATTAATCTTATTTTGTCAATTAGGAACATTCAGCACCCACCCGCTATCAAGGCAGCTGCCTATCATGTCATGCCCTACCTGCACAGGTGTGCTGGCTACTCAAATGATCCAATTAAGGAGGCCATTTAGTCAGCAGCAGCAGAAGTCCTGTGCCTGGACGCTCCAACAGGGGCCAGACACAAGCAGAAGCAGAAGCAGCAGAAGCAGCAGCAGCAGCACCACCTTTTGTTTTTTGGCTGCAGCAGCAAGGCCCACAGGGCTTGCTAGCTGGCTAGCCAGCAAGCAGGTAGCAATGAAAGTAGGAATCTTTCTTTTTAACCCTGTAAGGGGGTGGTGCACTGTACCCGAAGATACTGCCATATCGGGTCAATGCATAGGGCGACGGAAGCAAGCTTCGAAATCGGCCCCCGTTCTCAAAAATCCATTTAATATATGGTCCCCAGATAGGGGACGTATCAGATATTAAACTGATAAGAACAGATACTACACTTGATCTTAGCCAAAAGGCCGAGAAGCGATAACCGTGAAAGGGGCGGGCCCAACAAGGTCCCCTTCATGGGCACTATCACTGCTTGCTGTCAGGGAGGCTGCCAGACAATTTTCCATGCACACTCTGGGCTGGGGGGCAGTCAACCACCAGTACACACAGCAGAACCTAAACCCATACCATTATTGCTAAGCAGCAAGACAGGGGCCCATTGCACTCCCACGGGGCCTTTTTAAATGCAATCCATAACCCGGATTTGCCAGGAACCCTTCTTACTCCTCCTACTTGCATGTGACACTGGGCTTAGGATCTGCATAGGAAACACACACACAAGCACACACCTACCTTTGTTGCCTGCAGATGCCTCCTTGGCTGTCCCCAAACGGTATCAAACCAACACCCACGGGAAGCTGTAAGCATAGAGGACATGCCTGCACCCCATTGGACTTACCTGTGTGGGTTAAATCCGGGTTATTTGACAACCTATGGCGGTGATGGTTCTGCTCAGGCAGAGCAGTGCTGATGCTCCTCATAAAGCTGTCGCTGCTGTGAAGGTTCTAGGTGACATCACAAATCCCTATGGTTACATACACAACAAAGCTGGGTTGTTGTTGTTTACACTCTGCAAGGCCTGTGGAAGTGAGTGACATCATAGCACTGTAGTTCTGAGGGTTCTAGATGGATGCAACAATCTCCTGTTGCTTCTATGAAGGCCATAATAGACGACATCACCAAACAGCTCCATAGTCACATACACAGCAAAGGAGAGATGTTGTTTACACCTAGTGATGTCAGTGGTATTGAGTGACATCACAGCACAGTGCTAAGGCTCCTGGGCCTGGACACAGCAGCGGCTGCAATATCTCAACGGAGAATACGTTTATATATATGTGTGTGTGTGCGCGTATATATATATATATATATATATATATATATATATATATATATATATTTCTCCGCCGAAATCACTTTTAAACCCATTTCCACCTTTTTTTCCCTTCTCTTCCTCTTACTTTTTTTTCACGTTTTTTTACGTTTTTCTCCTTTTCGCCTCTTTTCTGGGCGTATTATTCTTCTTTTTCTTCTTTTTTTTCGTCTAATGCATACCCCATCAGTGCAGCAATGCTTATTCAATACCGCCAGCAGATGGAAACACTGGGGGATAATTTTCTAAGGATTTATACTGATTTTTCCTGTCTGAATTTGTCGCACAGAAAGTTGCAGGCCAAATATGTGTGACATTTCTGCGACTTTAGCTTCTAGAGCATTTTTACAACATTATACATAGGTGCTGAATACATAAAAAGCGACTGTTCAGCGACAGACAAGTCGCATCGGCTGAAAGTAGGCCAGAATGTCAGTCCATGTTGGAGCAGGTTTAGATACAGTCTAAAGTATAGATCTCAAAGTCTGTGCACAGAATTTAGCAAGGGCCTCGCACCTTCTGATGCATCAGGTAGGTGCACAATAGCATAGCCTAACCCTCTGTACTTTGGTCTATATTGATGCGGGACATAGACAGCCAGCTGATGACCAATCCATTAGTGCAATGGATGGCTGGAAGCATTTGTCTTTGCCTTTGCAATACCACAGAAGCAATGCATGGTCAATGTACAGCAATGACACACCTGTGTGAACAGCCAGGAGACCCCCCCCCCCCCCATGTTATGTTACATAGTTACATAGTTAGTACGGTCGAAAAAAGACATATGTCCATCAAGTTCAACCAGGGAATTAAGGGGTAGGGGTGTGGTGCGATATTGGGGAAGGGATGAGATTTTATATTTCTTCATAAGCATTAATCTTATTTTGTCAATTAGGAACATTCAGCACCCACCCGCTATCAAGGCAGCTGCCTATCATGTCATGCCCTACCTGCACAGGTGTGCTGGCTACTCAAATGATCCAATTAAGGAGGCCATTTAGTCAGCAGCAGCAGAAGTCCTGTGCCTGGACGCTCCAACAGGGGCCAGACACAAGCAGAAGCAGAAGCAGCAGAAGCAGCAGCAGCAGCACCACCTTTTGTTTTTTGGCTGCAGCAGCAAGGCCCACAGGGCTGGCTAGCTGGCTAGCCAGCAAGCAGGTAGCAATGAAAGTAGGAATCTTTCTTTTTAACCCTGTAAGGGGGTGGTGCACTGTACCCGAAGATACTGCCATATCGGGTCAATGCATAGGGCGACGGAAGCAAGCTTCGAAATCGGCCCCCGTTCTCAAAAATCCATTTAATATATGGTCCCCAGATAGGGGACGTATCAGATATTAAACTGATAAGAACAGATACTACACTTGATCTTAGCCAAAAGGCCGAGAAGCGATAACCGTGAAAGGGGCGGGCCCAACAAGGTCCCCTTCATGGGCACTATCACTGCTTGCTGTCAGGGAGGCTGCCAGACAATTTTCCATGCACACTCTGGGCTGGGGGGCAGTCAACCACCAGTACACACAGCAGAACCTAAACCCATACCATTATTGCTAAGCAGCAAGACAGGGGCCCATTGCACTCCCACGGGGCCTTTTTAAATGCAATCCATAACCCGGATTTGCCAGGAACCCTTCTTACTCCTCCTACTTGCATGTGACACTGGGCTTAGGATCTGCATAGGAAACACACACACAAGCACACACCTACCTTTGTTGCCTGCAGATGCCTCCTTGGCTGTCCCCAAACGGTATCAAACCAACACCCACGGGAAGCTGTAAGCATAGAGGACATGCCTGCACCCCATTGGACTTACCTGTGTGGGTTAAAT
The DNA here is from genome assembly GCF_029499605.1 of Hyla sarda. Lineage (NCBI taxonomy): Eukaryota > Metazoa > Chordata > Amphibia > Anura > Hylidae > Hyla > Hyla sarda. Next base: position 24,994 of record NW_026609135.1, on the reverse strand, counting down.
CCGGGTTATTTGACAACCTATGGCGGTGATGGTTCTGCTCAGGCAGAGCAGTGCTGATGCTCCTCATAAAGCTGTCGCTGCTGTGAAGGTTCTAGGTGACATCACAAATCCCTATGGTTACATACACAACAAAGCTGGGTTGTTGTTGTTTACACTCTGCAAGGCCTGTGGAAGTGAGTGACATCATAGCACTGTAGTTCTGAGGGTTCTAGATGGATGCAACAATCTCCTGTTGCTTCTATGAAGGCCATAATAGACGACATCACCAAACAGCTCCATAGTCACATACACAGCAAAGGAGAGATGTTGTTTACACCTAGTGATGTCAGTGGTATTGAGTGACATCACAGCACAGTGCTAAGGCTCCTGGGCCTGGACACAGCAGCGGCTGCAATATCTCAACGGAGAATACGTTTATATATATGTGTGTGTGTGCGCGTATATATATATATATATATATATATATATATATATATATATATATATATATTTCTCCGCCGAAATCACTTTTAAACCCATTTCCACCTTTTTTTCCCTTCTCTTCCTCTTACTTTTTTTTCACGTTTTTTTACGTTTTTCTCCTTTTCGCCTCTTTTCTGGGCGTATTATTCTTCTTTTTCTTCTTTTTTTTCGTCTAATGCATACCCCATCAGTGCAGCAATGCTTATTCAATACCGCCAGCAGATGGAGACACTGGGGGATAATTTTCTAAGGATTTATACTGATTTTTCCTGTCTGAATTTGTCGCACAGAAAGTTGCAGGCCAAATATGTGTGACATTTCTGCGACTTTAGCTTCTAGAGCATTTTTACAACATTATACATAGGTGCTGAATACATAAAAAGCGACTGTTCAGCGACAGACAAGTCGCATCGGCTGAAAGTAGGCCAGAATGTCAGTCCATGTTGGAGCAGGTTTAGATACAGTCTAAAGTATAGATCTCAAAGTCTGTGCACAGAATTTAGCAAGGGCCTCGCACCTTCTGATGCATCAGGTAGGTGCACAATAGCATAGCCTAACCCTCTGTACTTTGGTCTATATTGATGCGGGACATAGACAGCCAGCTGATGACCAATCCATTAGTGCAATGGATGGCTGGAAGCATTTGTCTTTGCCTTTGCAATACCACAGAAGCAATGCATGGTCAATGTACAGCAATGACACACCTGTGTGAACAGCCAGGAGACCCCCCCCCCCCCCCCCCCATGTTATGTTACATAGTTACATAGTTAGTACGGTCGAAAAAAGACATATGTCCATCAAGTTCAACCAGGGAATTAAGGGGTAGGGGTGTGGCGCGATATTGGGGAAGGGATGAGATTTTATATTTCTTCATAAGCATTAATCTTATTTTGTCAATTAGGAACATTCAGCACCCACCCGCTATCAAGGCAGCTGCCTATCATGTCATGCCCTACCTGCACAGGTGTGCTGGCTACTCAAATGATCCAATTAAGGAGGCCATTTAGTCAGCAGCAGCAGAAGTCCTGTGCCTGGACGCTCCAACAGGGGCCAGACACAAGCAGAAGCAGCAGAAGCAGCAGCAGCAGCACCACCTTTTGTTTTTTGGCTGCAGCAGCAAGGCCCACAGGGCTGGCTAGCTGGCTAGCCAGCAAGCAGGTAGCAATGAAAGTAGGAATCTTTCTTTTTAACCCTGTAAGGGGGTGGTGCACTGTACCCGAAGATACTGCCATATCGGGTCAATGCATAGGGCGACGGAAGCAAGCTTCGAAATCGGCCCCCGTTCTCAAAAATCCATTTAATATATGGTCCCCAGATAGGGGACGTATCAGATATTAAACTGATAAGAACAGATACTACACTTGATCTTAGCCAAAAGGCCGAGAAGCGATAACCGTGAAAGGGGCGGGCCCAACAAGGTCCCCTTCATGGGCACTATCACTGCTTGCTGTCAGGGAGGCTGCCAGACAATTTTCCATGCACACTCTGGGCTGGGGGGCAGTCAACCACCAGTACACACAGCAGAACCTAAACCCATACCATTATTGCTAAGCAGCAAGACAGGGGCCCATTGCACTCCCACGGGGCCTTTTTAAATGCAATCCATAACCCGGATTTGCCAGGAACCCTTCTTACTCCTCCTACTTGCATGTGACACTGGGCTTAGGATCTGCATAGGAAACACACACACAAGCACACACCTACCTTTGTTGCCTGCAGATGCCTCCTTGGCTGTCCCCAAACGGTATCAAACCAACACCCACGGGAAGCTGTAAGCATAGAGGACATGCCTGCACCCCATTGGACTTACCTGTGTGGGTTAAATCCGGGTTATTTGACAACCTATGGCGGTGATGGTTCTGCTCAGGCAGAGCAGTGCTGATGCTCCTCATAAAGCTGTCGCTGCTGTGAAGGTTCTAGGTGACATCACAAATCCCTATGGTTACATACACAACAAAGCTGGGTTGTTGTTGTTTACACTCTGCAAGGCCTGTGGAAGTGAGTGACATCATAGCACTGTAGTTCTGAGGGTTCTAGATGGATGCAACAATCTCCTGTTGCTTCTATGAAGGCCATAATAGACGACATCACCAAACAGCTCCATAGTCACATACACAGCAAAGGAGAGATGTTGTTTACACCTAGTGATGTCAGTGGTATTGAGTGACATCACAGCACAGTGCTAAGGCTCCTGGGCCTGGACACAGCAGCGGCTGCAATATCTCAACGGAGAATACGTTTATATATATGTGTGTGTGTGCGCGTATATATATATATATATATATATATATATATATATTTCTCCGCCGAAATCACTTTTAAACCCATTTCCACCTTTTTTTCCCTTCTCTTCCTCTTACTTTTTTTTCACGTTTTTTTACGTTTTTCTCCTTTTCGCCTCTTTTCTGGGCGTATTATTCTTCTTTTTCTTCTTTTTTTTCGTCTAATGCATACCCCATCAGTGCAGCAATGCTTATTCAATACCGCCAGCAGATGGAGACACTGGGGGGTAATTTTCTAAGGATTTATACTGATTTTTCCTGTCTGAATTTGTCGCACAGAAAGTTGCAGGCCAAATATGTGTGACATTTCTGCGACTTTAGCTTCTAGAGCATTTTTACAACATTATACATAGGTGCTGAATACATAAAAAGCGACTGTTCAGCGACAGACAAGTCGCATCGGCTGAAAGTAGGCCAGAATGTCAGTCCATGTTGGAGCAGGTTTAGATACAGTCTAAAGTATAGATCTCAAAGTCTGTGCACAGAATTTAGCAAGGGCCTCGCACCTTCTGATGCATCAGGTAGGTGCACAATAGCATAGCCTAACCCTCTGTACTTTGGTCTATATTGATGCGGGACATAGACAGCCAGCTGATGACCAATCCATTAGTGCAATGGATGGCTGGAAGCATTTGTCTTTGCCTTTGCAATACCACAGAAGCAATGCATGGTCAATGTACAGCAATGACACACCTGTGTGAACAGCCAGGAGACCCCCCCCCCCCCCCCCATGTTATGTTACATAGTTACATAGTTAGTACGGTCGAAAAAAGACATATGTCCATCAAGTTCAACCAGGGAATTAAGGGGTAGGGGTGTGGCGCGATATTGGGGAAGGGATGAGATTTTATATTTCTTCATAAGCATTAATCTTATTTTGTCAATTAGGAACATTCAGCACCCACCCGCTATCAAGGCAGCTGCCTATCATGTCATGCCCTACCTGCACAGGTGTGCTGGCTACTCAAATGATCCAATTAAGGAGGCCATTTAGTCAGCAGCAGCAGAAGTCCTGTGCCTGGACGCTCCAACAGGGGCCAGACACAAGCAGAAGCAGAAGCAGCAGAAGCAGCAGCAGCAGCACCACCTTTTGTTTTTTGGCTGCAGCAGCAAGGCCCACAGGGCTGGCTAGCTGGCTAGCCAGCAAGCAGGTAGCAATGAAAGTAGGAATCTTTCTTTTTAACCCTGTAAGGGGGTGGTGCACTGTACCCGAAGATACTGCCATATCGGGTCAATGCATAGGGCGACGGAAGCAAGCTTCGAAATCGGCCCCCGTTCTCAAAAATCCATTTAATATATGGTCCCCAGATAGGGGACGTATCAGATATTAAACTGATAAGAACAGATACTACACTTGATCTTAGCCAAAAGGCCGAGAAGCGATAACCGTGAAAGGGGCGGGCCCAACAAGGTCCCCTTCATGGGCACTATCACTGCTTGCTGTCAGGGAGGCTGCCAGACAATTTTCCATGCACACTCTGGGCTGGGGGGCAGTCAACCACCAGTACACACAGCAGAACCTAAACCCATACCATTATTGCTAAGCAGCAAGACAGGGGCCCATTGCACTCCCACGGGGCCTTTTTAAATGCAATCCATAACCCGGATTTGCCAGGAACCCTTCTTACTCCTCCTACTTGCATGTGACACTGGGCTTAGGATCTGCATAGGAAACACACACACAAGCACACACCTACCTTTGTTGCCTGCAGATGCCTCCTTGGCTGTCCCCAAACGGTATCAAACCAACACCCACGGGAAGCTGTAAGCATAGAGGACATGCCTGCACCCCATTGGACTTACCTGTGTGGGTTAAATCCGGGTTATTTGACAACCTATGGCGGTGATGGTTCTGCTCAGGCAGAGCAGTGCTGATGCTCCTCATAAAGCTGTCGCTGCTGTGAAGGTTCTAGGTGACATCACAAATCCCTATGGTTACATACACAACAAAGCTGGGTTGTTGTTGTTTACACTCTGCAAGGCCTGTGGAAGTGAGTGACATCATAGCACTGTAGTTCTGAGGGTTCTAGATGGATGCAACAATCTCCTGTTGCTTCTATGAAGGCCATAATAGACGACATCACCAAACAGCTCCATAGTCACATACACAGCAAAGGAGAGATGTTGTTTACACCTAGTGATGTCAGTGGTATTGAGTGACATCACAGCACAGTGCTAAGGCTCCTGGGCCTGGACACAGCAGCGGCTGCAATATCTCAACGGAGAATACGTTTATATATATGTGTGTGTGTGCGCGTATATATATATATATATATATATATATATATATATATATTTCTCCGCCGAAATCACTTTTAAACCCATTTCCACCTTTTTTTCCCTTCTCTTCCTCTTACTTTTTTTTCACGTTTTTTTACGTTTTTCTCCTTTTCGCCTCTTTTCTGGGCGTATTATTCTTCTTTTTCTTCTTTTTTTTCGTCTAATGCATACCCCATCAGTGCAGCAATGCTTATTCAATACCGCCAGCAGATGGAGACACTGGGGGATAATTTTCTAAGGATTTATACTGATTTTTCCTGTCTGAATTTGTCGCACAGAAAGTTGCAGGCCAAATATGTGTGACATTTCTGCGACTTTAGCTTCTAGAGCATTTTTACAACATTATACATAGGTGCTGAATACATAAAAAGCAACTGTTCAGCGACAGACAAGTCGCATCGGCTGAAAGTAGGCCAGAATGTCAGTCCATGTTGGAGCAGGTTTAGATACAGTCTAAAGTATAGATCTCAAAGTCTGTGCACAGAATTTAGCAAGGGCCTCGCACCTTCTGATGCATCAGGTAGGTGCACAATAGCATAGCCTAACCCTCTGTACTTTGGTCTATATTGATGCGGGACATAGACAGCCAGCTGATGACCAATCCATTAGTGCAATGGATGGCTGGAAGCATTTGTCTTTGCCTTTGCAATACCACAGAAGCAATGCATGGTCAATGTACAGCAATGACACACCTGTGTGAACAGCCAGGAGACCCCCCCCCCCCCCCCCATGTTATGTTACATAGTTACATGGTTAGTACGGTCGAAAAAAGACATATGTCCATCAAGTTCAACCAGGGAATTAAGGGGTAGGGGTGTGGCGCGATATTGGGGAAGGGATGAGATTTTATATTTCTTCATAAGCATTAATCTTATTTTGTCAATTAGGAACATTCAGCACCCACCCGCTATCAAGGCAGCTGCCTATCATGTCATCCCCTACCTGCACAGGTGTGCTGGCTACTCAAATGATCCAATTAAGGAGGCCATTTAGTCAGCAGCAGCAGAAGTCCTGTGCCTGGACGCTCCAACAGGGGCCAGACACAAGCAGAAGCAGAAGCAGCAGAAGCAGCAGCAGCAGCACCACCTTTTGTTTTTTGGCTGCAGCAGCAAGGCCCACAGGGCTGGCTAGCTGGCTAGCCAGCAAGCAGGTAGCAATGAAAGTAGGAATCTTTCTTTTTAACCCTGTAAGGGGGTGGTGCACTGTACCCGAAGATACTGCCATATCGGGTCAATGCATAGGGCGACGGAAGCAAGCTTCGAAATCGGCCCCCGTTCTCAAAAATCCATTTAATATATGGTCCCCAGATAGGGGACGTATCAGATATTAAACTGATAAGAACAGATACTACACTTGATCTTAGCCAAAAGGCCGAGAAGCGATAACCGTGAAAGGGGCGGGCCCAACAAGGTCCCCTTCATGGGCACTATCACTGCTTGCTGTCAGGGAGGCTGCCAGACAATTTTCCATGCACACTCTGGGCTGGGGGGCAGTCAACCACCAGTACACACAGCAGAACCTAAACCCATACCATTATTGCTAAGCAGCAAGACAGGGGCCCATTGCACTCCCACGGGGCCTTTTTAAATGCAATCCATAACCCGGATTTGCCAGGAACCCTTCTTACTCCTCCTACTTGCATGTGACACTGGGCTTAGGATCTGCATAGGAAACACACACACAAGCACACACCTACCTTTGTTGCCTGCAGATGCCTCCTTGGCTGTCCCCAAACGGTATCAAACCAACACCCACGGGAAGCTGTAAGCATAGAGGACATGCCTGCACCCCATTGGACTTACCTGTGTGGGTTAAATCCGGGTTATTTGACAACCTATGGCGGTGATGGTTCTGCTCAGGCAGAGCAGTGCTGATGCTCCTCATAAAGCTGTCGCTGCTGTGAAGGTTCTAGGTGACATCACAAATCCCTATGGTTACATACACAACAAAGCTGGGTTGTTGTTGTTTACACTCTGCAAGGCCTGTGGAAGTGAGTGACATCATAGCACTGTAGTTCTGAGGGTTCTAGATGGATGCAACAATCTCCTGTTGCTTCTATGAAGGCCATAATAGACGACATCACCAAACAGCTCTATAGTCACATACACAGCAAAGGAGAGATGTTGTTTACACCTAGTGATGTCAGTGGTATTGAGTGACATCACAGCACAGTGCTAAGGCTCCTGGGCCTGGACACAGCAGCGGCTGCAATATCTCAACGGAGAATACGTTTATATATATGTGTGTGTGTGCGCGTATATATATATATATATATATATATATATATATATATATATATATATATTTCTCCGCCGAAATCACTTTTAAACCCATTTCCACCTTTTTTTCCCTTCTCTTCCTCTTACTTTTTTTTCACGTTTTTTTACGTTTTTCTCCTTTTCGCCTCTTTTCTGGGCGTATTATTCTTCTTTTTCTTCTTTTTTTTTCGTCTAATGCATACCCCATCAGTGCAGCAATGCTTATTCAATACCGCCAGCAGATGGAGACACTGGGGGATAATTTTCTAAGGATTTATACTGATTTTTCCTGTCTGAATTTGTCGCACAGAAAGTTGCAGGCCAAATATGTGTGACATTTCTGCGACTTTAGCTTCTAGAGCATTTTTACAACATTATACATAGGTGCTGAATACATAAAAAGCGACTGTTCAGCGACAGACAAGTCGCATCGGCTGAAAGTAGGCCAGAATGTCAGTCCATGTTGGAGCAGGTTTAGATACAGTCTAAAGTATAGATCTCAAAGTCTGTGCACAGAATTTAGCAAGGGCCTCGCACCTTCTGATGCATCAGGTAGGTGCACAATAGCATAGCCTAACCCTCTGTACTTTGGTCTATATTGATGCGGGACATAGACAGCCAGCTGATGACCAATCCATTAGTGCAATGGATGGCTGGAAGCATTTGTCTTTGCCTTTGCAATACCACAGAAGCAATGCATGGTCAATGTACAGCAATGACACACCTGTGTGAACAGCCAGGAGACCCCCCCCCCCCCCCATGTTATGTTACATAGTTACATAGTTAGTACGGTCGAAAAAAGACATATGTCCATCAAGTTCAACCAGGGAATTAAGGGGTAGGGGTGTGGCGCGATATTGGGGAAGGGATGAGATTTTATATTTCTTCATAAGCATTAATCTTATTTTGTCAATTAGGAACATTCAGCACCCACCCGCTATCAAGGCAGCTGCCTATCATGTCATGCCCTACCTGCACAGGTGTGCTGGCTACTCAAATGATCCAATTAAGGAGGCCATTTAGTCAGCAGCAGCAGAAGTCCTGTGCCTGGACGCTCCAACAGGGGCCAGACACAAGCAGAAGCAGAAGCAGCAGAAGCAGCAGCAGCAGCACCACCTTTTGTTTTTTGGCTGCAGCAGCAAGGCCCACAGGGCTTGCTAGCTGGCTAGCCAGCAAGCAGGTAGCAATGAAAGTAGGAATCTTTCTTTTTAACCCTGTAAGGGGGTGGTGCACTGTACCCGAAGATACTGCCATATCGGGTCAATGCATAGGGCGACGGAAGCAAGCTTCGAAATCGGCCCCCGTTCTCAAAAATCCATTTAATATATGGTCCCCAGATAGGGGACGTATCAGATATTAAACTGATAAGAACAGATACTACACTTGATCTTAGCCAAAAGGCCGAGAAGCGATAACCGTGAAAGGGGCGGGCCCAACAAGGTCCCCTTCATGGGCACTATCACTGCTTGCTGTCAGGGAGGCTGCCAGACAATTTTCCATGCACACTCTGGGCTGGGGGGCAGTCAACCACCAGTACACACAGCAGAACCTAAACCCATACCATTATTGCTAAGCAGCAAGACAGGGGCCCATTGCACTCCCACGGGGCCTTTTTAAATGCAATCCATAACCCGGATTTGCCAGGAACCCTTCTTACTCCTCCTACTTGCATGTGACACTGGGCTTAGGATCTGCATAGGAAACACACACACAAGCACACACCTACCTTTGTTGCCTGCAGATGCCTCCTTGGCTGTCCCCAAACGGTATCAAACCAACACCCACGGGAAGCTGTAAGCATAGAGGACATGCCTGCACCCCATTGGACTTACCTGTGTGGGTTAAATCCGGGTTATTTGACAACCTATGGCGGTGATGGTTCTGCTCAGGCAGAGCAGTGCTGATGCTCCTCATAAAGCTGTCGCTGCTGTGAAGGTTCTAGGTGACATCACAAATCCCTATGGTTACATACACAACAAAGCTGGGTTGTTGTTGTTTACACTCTGCAAGGCCTGTGGAAGTGAGTGACATCATAGCACTGTAGTTCTGAGGGTTCTAGATGGATGCAACAATCTCCTGTTGCTTCTATGAAGGCCATAATAGACGACATCACCAAACAGCTCCATAGTCACATACACAGCAAAGGAGAGATGTTGTTTACACCTAGTGATGTCAGTGGTATTGAGTGACATCACAGCACAGTGCTAAGGCTCCTGGGCCTGGACACAGCAGCGGCTGCAATATCTCAACGGAGAATACGTTTATATATATGTGTGTGTGTGCGCGTATATATATATATATATATATATATATATATATATATATATATTTCTCCGCCGAAATCACTTTTAAACCCATTTCCACCTTTTTTTCCCTTCTCTTCCTCTTACTTTTTTTTCACGTTTTTTTACGTTTTTCTCCTTTTCGCCTCTTTTCTGGGCGTATTATTCTTCTTTTTCTTCTTTTTTTTCGTCTAATGCATACCCCATCAGTGCAGCAATGCTTATTCAATACCGCCAGCAGATGGAAACACTGGGGGATAATTTTCTAAGGATTTATACTGATTTTTCCTGTCTGAATTTGTCGCACAGAAAGTTGCAGGCCAAATATGTGTGACATTTCTGCGACTTTAGCTTCTAGAGCATTTTTACAACATTATACATAGGTGCTGAATACATAAAAAGCGACTGTTCAGCGACAGACAAGTCGCATCGGCTGAAAGTAGGCCAGAATGTCAGTCCATGTTGGAGCAGGTTTAGATACAGTCTAAAGTATAGATCTCAAAGTCTGTGCACAGAATTTAGCAAGGGCCTCGCACCTTCTGATGCATCAGGTAGGTGCACAATAGCATAGCCTAACCCTCTGTACTTTGGTCTATATTGATGCGGGACATAGACAGCCAGCTGATGACCAATCCATTAGTGCAATGGATGGCTGGAAGCATTTGTCTTTGCCTTTGCAATACCACAGAAGCAATGCATGGTCAATGTACAGCAATGACACACCTGTGTGAACAGCCAGGAGACCCCCCCCCCCCCCCCCATGTTATGTTACATAGTTACATAGTTAGTACGGTCGAAAAAAGACATATGTCCATCAAGTTCAACCAGGGAATTAAGGGGTAGGGGTGTGGTGCGATATTGGGGAAGGGATGAGATTTTATATTTCTTCATAAGCATTAATCTTATTTTGTCAATTAGGAACATTCAGCACCCACCCGCTATCAAGGCAGCTGCCTATCATGTCATGCCCTACCTGCACAGGTGTGCTGGCTACTCAAATGATCCAATTAAGGAGGCCATTTAGTCAGCAGCAGCAGAAGTCCTGTGCCTGGACGCTCCAACAGGGGCCAGACACAAGCAGAAGCAGAAGCAGCAGAAGCAGCAGCAGCAGCACCACCTTTTGTTTTTTGGCTGCAGCAGCAAGGCCCACAGGGCTGGCTAGCTGGCTAGCCAGCAAGCAGGTAGCAATGAAAGTAGGAATCTTTCTTTTTAACCCTGTAAGGGGGTGGTGCACTGTACCCGAAGATACTGCCATATCGGGTCAATGCATAGGGCGACGGAAGCAAGCTTCGAAATCGGCCCCCGTTCTCAAAAATCCATTTAATATATGGTCCCCAGATAGGGGACGTATCAGATATTAAACTGATAAGAACAGATACTACACTTGATCTTAGCCAAAAGGCCGAGAAGCGATAACCGTGAAAGGGGCGGGCCCAACAAGGTCCCCTTCATGGGCACTATCACTGCTTGCTGTCAGGGAGGCTGCCAGACAATTTTCCATGCACACTCTGGGCTGGGGGGCAGTCAACCACCAGTACACACAGCAGAACCTAAACCCATACCATTATTGCTAAGCAGCAAGACAGGGGCCCATTGCACTCCCACGGGGCCTTTTTAAATGCAATCCATAACCCGGATTTGCCAGGAACCCTTCTTACTCCTCCTACTTGCATGTGACACTGGGCTTAGGATCTGCATAGGAAACACACACACAAGCACACACCTACCTTTGTTGCCTGCAGATGCCTCCTTGGCTGTCCCCAAACGGTATCAAACCAACACCCACGGGAAGCTGTAAGCATAGAGGACATGCCTGCACCCCATTGGACTTACCTGTGTGGGTTAAATCCGGGTTATTTGACAACCTATGGCGGTGATGGTTCTGCTCAGGCAGAGCAGTGCTGATGCTCCTCATAAAGCTGTCGCTGCTGTGAAGGTTCTAGGTGACATCACAAATCCCTATGGTTACATACACAACAAAGCTGGGTTGTTGTTGTTTACACTCTGCAAGGCCTGTGGAAGTGAGTGACATCATAGCACTGTAGTTCTGAGGGTTCTAGATGGATGCAACAATCTCCTGTTGCTTCTATGAAGGCCATAATAGACGACATCACCAAACAGCTCCATAGTCACATACACAGCAAAGGAGAGATGTTGTTTACACCTAGTGATGTCAGTGGTATTGAGTGACATCACAGCACAGTGCTAAGGCTCCTGGGCCTGGACACAGCAGCGGCTGCAATATCTCAACGGAGAATACGTTTATATATATGTGTGTGTGTGCGCGTATATATATATATATATATATATATATATATATATATATATATATTTCTCCGCCGAAATCACTTTTAAACCCATTTCCACCTTTTTTTCCCTTCTCTTCCTCTTACTTTTTTTTCACGTTTTTTTACGTTTTTCTCCTTTTCGCCTCTTTTCTGGGCGTATTATTCTTCTTTTTCTTCTTTTTTTTCGTCTAATGCATACCCCATCAGTGCAGCAATGCTTATTCAATACCGCCAGCAGATGGAGACACTGGGGGATAATTTTCTAAGGATTTATACTGATTTTTCCTGTCTGAATTTGTCGCACAGAAAGTTGCAGGCCAAATATGTGTGACATTTCTGCGACTTTAGCTTCTAGAGCATTTTTACAACATTATACATAGGTGCTGAATACATAAAAAGCGACTGTTCAGCGACAGACAAGTCGCATCGGCTGAAAGTAGGCCAGAATGTCAGTCCATGTTGGAGCAGGTTTAGATACAGTCTAAAGTATAGATCTCAAAGTCTGTGCACAGAATTTAGCAAGGGCCTCGCACCTTCTGATGCATCAGGTAGGTGCACAATAGCATAGCCTAACCCTCTGTACTTTGGTCTATATTGATGCGGGACATAGACAGCCAGCTGATGACCAATCCATTAGTGCAATGGATGGCTGGAAGCATTTGTCTTTGCCTTTGCAATACCACAGAAGCAATGCATGGTCAATGTACAGCAATGACACACCTGTGTGAACAGCCAGGAGACCCCCCCCCCCCCCCCCATGTTATGTTACATAGTTACATAGTTAGTACGGTCGAAAAAAGACATATGTCCATCAAGTTCAACCAGGGAATTAAGGGGTAGGGGTGTGGCGCGATATTGGGGAAGGGATGAGATTTTATATTTCTTCATAAGCATTAATCTTATTTTGTCAATTAGGAACATTCAGCACCCACCCGCTATCAAGGCAGCTGCCTATCATGTCATGCCCTACCTGCACAGGTGTGCTGGCTACTCAAATGATCCAATTAAGGAGGCCATTTAGTCAGCAGCAGCAGAAGTCCTGTGCCTGGACGCTCCAACAGGGGCCAGACACAAGCAGAAGCAGAAGCAGCAGAAGCAGCAGCAGCAGCACCACCTTTTGTTTTTTGGCTGCAGCAGCAAGGCCCACAGGGCTGGCTAGCTGGCTAGCCAGCAAGCAGGTAGCAATGAAAGTAGGAATCTTTCTTTTTAACCCTGTAAGGGGGTGGTGCACTGTACCCGAAGATACTGCCATATCGGGTCAATGCATAGGGCGACGGAAGCAAGCTTCGAAATCGGCCCCCGTTCTCAAAAATCCATTTAATATATGGTCCCCAGATAGGGGACGTATCAGATATTAAACTGATAAGAACAGATACTACACTTGATCTTAGCCAAAAGGCCGAGAAGCGATAACCGTGAAAGGGGCGGGCCCAACAAGGTCCCCTTCATGGGCACTATCACTGCTTGCTGTCAGGGAGGCTGCCAGACAATTTTCCATGCACACTCTGGGCTGGGGGGCAGTCAACCACCAGTACACACAGCAGAACCTAAACCCATACCATTATTGCTAAGCAGCAAGACAGGGGCCCATTGCACTCCCACGGGGCCTTTTTAAATGCAATCCATAACCCGGATTTGCCAGGAACCCTTCTTACTCCTCCTACTTGCATGTGACACTGGGCTTAGGATCTGCATAGGAAACACACACACAAGCACACACCTACCTTTGTTGCCTGCAGATGCCTCCTTGGCTGTCCCCAAACGGTATCAAACCAACACCCACGGGAAGCTGTAAGCATAGAGGACATGCCTGCACCCCATTGGACTTACCTGTGTGGGTTAAATCCGGGTTATTTGACAACCTATGGCGGTGATGGTTCTGCTCAGGCAGAGCAGTGCTGATGCTCCTCATAAAGCTGTCGCTGCTGTGAAGGTTCTAGGTGACATCACAAATCCCTATGGTTACATACACAACAAAGCTGGGTTGTTGTTGTTTACACTCTGCAAGGCCTGTGGAAGTGAGTGACATCATAGCACTGTAGTTCTGAGGGTTCTAGATGGATGCAACAATCTCCTGTTGCTTCTATGAAGGCCATAATAGACGACATCACCAAACAGCTCCATAGTCACATACACAGCAAAGGAGAGATGTTGTTTACACCTAGTGATGTCAGTGGTATTGAGTGACATCACAGCACAGTGCTAAGGCTCCTGGGCCTGGACACAGCAGCGGCTGCAATATCTCAACGGAGAATACGTTTATATATATGTGTGTGTGTGCGCGTATATATATATATATATATATATATATATATATATATATATATTTCTCCGCCGAAATCACTTTTAAACCCATTTCCACCTTTTTTTCCCTTCTCTTCCTCTTACTTTTTTTTCACGTTTTTTTTACGTTTTTCTCCTTTTCTCCTCTTTTCTGGGCGTATTATTCTTCTTTTTCTTCTTTTTTTTCGTCTAATGCATACCCCATCAGTGCAGCAATGCTTATTCAATACCGCCAGCAGATGGAGACACTGGGGGATAATTTTCTAAGGATTTATACTGATTTTTCCTGTCTGAATTTGTCGCACAGAAAGTTGCAGGCCAAATATGTGTGACATTTCTGCGACTTTAGCTTCTAGAGCATTTTTACAACATTATACATAGGTGCTGAATACATAAAAAGCGACTGTTCAGCGACAGACAAGTCGCATCGGCTGAAAGTAGGCCAGAATGTCAGTCCATGTTGGAGCAGGTTTAGATACAGTCTAAAGTATAGATCTCAAAGTCTGTGCACAGAATTTAGCAAGGGCCTCGCACCTTCTGATGCATCAGGTAGGTGCACAATAGCATAGCCTAACCCTCTGTACTTTGGTCTATATTGATGCGGGACATAGACAGCCAGCTGATGACCAATCCATTAGTGCAATGGATGGCTGGAAGCATTTGTCTTTGCCTTTGCAATACCACAGAAGCAATGCATGGTCAATGTACAGCAATGACACACCTGTGTGAACAGCCAGGAGACCCCCCCCCATGTTATGTTACATAGTTACATAGTTAGTACGGTCGAAAAAAGACATATGTCCATCAAGTTCAACCAGGGAATTAAGGGGTAGGGGTGTGGCGCGATATTGGGGAAGGGATGAGATTTTATATTTCTTCATAAGCATTAATCTTATTTTGTCAATTAGGAACATTCAGCACCCACCCGCTATCAAGGCAGCTGCCTATCATGTCATGCCCTACCTGCACAGGTGTGCTGGCTACTCAAATGATCCAATTAAGGAGGCCATTTAGTCAGCAGCAGCAGAAGTCCTGTGCCTGGACGCTCCAACAGGGGCCAGACACAAGCAGAAGCAGAAGCAGCACCACCTTTTGTTTTTTGGCTGCAGCAGCAAGGCCCACAGGGCTGGCTAGCTGGCTAGCCAGCAAGCAGGTAGCAATGAAAGTAGGAATCTTTCTTTTTAACCCTGTAAGGGGGTGGTGCACTGTACCCGAAGATACTGCCATATCGGGTCAATGCATAGGGCGACGGAAGCAAGCTTCGAAATCGGCCCCCGTTCTCAAAAATCCATTTAATATATGGTCCCCAGATAGGGGACGTATCAGATATTAAACTGATAAGAACAGATTTTTTTTTTTTTTTTTTTTTTTTTTTTTTTTTAAAAGCCGAGGAACGTACTTTCGATTCACCCAAAGTGCAAGAAAAAGTGCAAACGTGTTACACTAAAAAAACGTGCACAAAGGATGCGGTCTATCGCAAGCCCTTCTCCGATAGGAGAGAGGCCCCCCAACAAACCTTACCCTTCGCCTCCGGACCAAAAGGTACCTGCGAGGTTCCAGGTTCGATGTCCCTTTTCGCCGAAGCTACTAGGGGACCACAAATGCTCCCGGCATCCCCCTTGGCGTTAGCCAAGGTATCTGCCCGCAGAGCCGATTACGGTAGGTACCCTGCCAAAGCAGGAGTACCCGGGGTGTTTGCAGGGAGGTGCGGAACCTAATGGCCACACACACCTCCCCTAGACCGCCAGGAGGGACACCCAGAAGGGCTACCGCATCCTGACCAATCCTGTGAACACACAACACGCAAAAAGTGACACAGTGAAACAAAAAAGAAATAAATAAGTGAATGTGTGCAGATATACTGCCCGGACATCCGGCCGGATCTATAAAAATTTCTCTGATCCTAGCCAGAAGGCCGGGAATCAAGAGGTGAGTGCCACAAGGTGAAGAGATTATGGTGCCCGTGCTTCAACTCAGTGAGTCTATTCTCCCAGTGAGTTTCGGCACCTCGGGGTCACCACTCCCCGAGGCACAAAAGTACCTCGGCTCTAGACCCTCTCAGCCTCATGGCGAGACCCAGAGGGAACAGGTCACATCGGGGCAGCCGTCGAGCTGATTCCTCAGAACCAGCCCCGGAAAGCCCTGGTACACCTGCATCCTCCATGCAGCACCCATCCCCACCAGCATGAAAACTGATAAGAACAGATACTACACTTGATCTTAGCCAAAAGGCCGAGAAGCGATAACCGTGAAAGGGGCGGGCCCAACAAGGTCCCCTTCATGGGCACTATCACTGCTTGCTGTCAGGGAGGCTGCCAGACAATTTTCCATGCACACTCTGGGCTGGGGGGCAGTCAACCACCAGTACACACAGCAGAACCTAAACCCATACCATTATTGCTAAGCAGCAAGACAGGGGCCCATTGCACTCCCACGGGGCCTTTTTAAATGCAATCCATAACCCGGATTTGCCAGGAACCCTTCTTACTCCTCCTACTTGCATGTGACACTGGGCTTAGGATCTGCATAGGAAACACACACACAAGCACACACCTACCTTTGTTGCCTGCAGATGCCTCCTTGGCTGTCCCCAAACGGTATCAAACCAACACCCACGGGAAGCTGTAAGCATAGAGGACATGCCTGCACCCCATTGGACTTACCTGTGTGGGTTAAATCCGGGTTATTTGACAACCTATGGCGGTGATGGTTCTGCTCAGGCAGAGCAGTGCTGATGCTCCTCATAAAGCTGTCGCTGCTGTGAAGGTTCTAGGTGACATCACAAATCCCTATGGTTACATACACAACAAAGCTGGGTTGTTGTTGTTTACACTCTGCAAGGCCTGTGGAAGTGAGTGACATCATAGCACTGTAGTTCTGAGGGTTCTAGATGGATGCAACAATCTCCTGTTGCTTCTATGAAGGCCATAATAGACGACATCACCAAACAGCTCCATAGTCACATACACAGCAAAGGAGAGATGTTGTTTACACCTAGTGATGTCAGTGGTATTGAGTGACATCACAGCACAGTGCTAAGGCTCCTGGGCCTGGACACAGCAGCGGCTGCAATATCTCAACGGAGAATACGTTTATATATATGTGTGTGTGTGCGCGTATATATATATATATATATATATATATATATATTTCTCCGCCGAAATCACTTTTAAACCCATTTCCACCTTTTTTTCCCTTCTCTTCCTCTTACTTTTTTTTCACGTTTTTTTACGTTTTTCTCCTTTTCGCCTCTTTTCTGGGCGTATTATTCTTCTTTTTCTTCTTTTTTTTCGTCTAATGCATACCCCATCAGTGCAGCAATGCTTATTCAATACCGCCAGCAGATGGAGACACTGGGGGATAATTTTCTAAGGATTTATACAGATTTTTCCTGTCTGAATTTGTCGCACAGAAAGTTGCAGGCCAAATATGTGTGACATTTCTGCGACTTTAGCTTCTAGAGCATTTTTACAACATTATACATAGGTGCTGAATACATAAAAAGCGACTGTTCAGCGACAGACAAGTCGCATCGGCTGAAAGTAGGCCAGAATGTCAGTCCATGTTGGAGCAGGTTTAGATACAGTCTAAAGTATAGATCTCAAAGTCTGTGCACAGAATTTAGCAAGGGCCTCGCACCTTCTGATGCATCAGGTAGGTGCACAATAGCATAGCCTAACCCTCTGTACTTTGGTCTATATTGATGCGGGACATAGACAGCCAGCTGATGACCAATCCATTAGTGCAATGGATGGCTGGAAGCATTTGTCTTTGCCTTTGCAATACCACAGAAGCAATGCATGGTCAATGTACAGCAATGACACACCTGTGTGAACAGCCAGGAGACCCCCCCCCCCCCCCCCCCATGTTATGTTACATAGTTACATAGTTAGTACGGTCGAAAAAAGACATATGTCCATCAAGTTCAACCAGGGAATTAAGGGGTAGGGGTGTGGCGCGATATTGGGGAAGGGATGAGATTTTATATTTCTTCATAAGCATTAATCTTATTTTGTCAATTAGGAACATTCAGCACCCACCCGCTATCAAGGCAGCTGCCTATCATGTCATGCCCTACCTGCACAGGTGTGCTGGCTACTCAAATGATCCAATTAAGGAGGCCATTTAGTCAGCAGCAGCAGAAGTCCTGTGCCTGGACGCTCCAACAGGGGCCAGACACAAGCAGAAGCAGAAGCAGCAGAAGCAGCAGCAGCAGCACCACCTTTTGTTTTTTGGCTGCAGCAGCAAGGCCCACAGGGCTGGCTAGCTGGCTAGCCAGCAAGCAGGTAGCAATGAAAGTAGGAATCTTTCTTTTTAACCCTGTAAGGGGGTGGTGCACTGTACCCGAAGATACTGCCATATCGGGTCAATGCATAGGGCGACGGAAGCAAGCTTCGAAATCGGCCCCCGTTCTCAAAAATCCATTTAATATATGGTCCCCAGATAGGGGACGTATCAGATATTAAACTGATAAGAACAGATACTACACTTGATCTTAGCCAAAAGGCCGAGAAGCGATAACCGTGAAAGGGGCGGGCCCAACAAGGTCCCCTTCATGGGCACTATCACTGCTTGCTGTCAGGGAGGCTGCCAGACAATTTTCCATGCACACTCTGGGCTGGGGGGCAGTCAACCACCAGTACACACAGCAGAACCTAAACCCATACCATTATTGCTAAGCAGCAAGACAGGGGCCCATTGCACTCCCACGGGGCCTTTTTAAATGCAATCCATAACCCGGATTTGCCAGGAACCCTTCTTACTCCTCCTACTTGCATGTGACACTGGGCTTAGGATCTGCATAGGAAACACACACACAAGCACACACCTACCTTTGTTGCCTGCAGATGCCTCCTTGGCTGTCCCCAAACGGTATCAAACCAACACCCACGGGAAGCTGTAAGCATAGAGGACATGCCTGCACCCCATTGGACTTACCTGTGTGGGTTAAATCCGGGTTATTTGACAACCTATGGCGGTGATGGTTCTGCTCAGGCAGAGCAGTGCTGATGCTCCTCATAAAGCTGTCGCTGCTGTGAAGGTTCTAGGTGACATCACAAATCCCTATGGTTACATACACAACAAAGCTGGGTTGTTGTTGTTTACACTCTGCAAGGCCTGTGGAAGTGAGTGACATCATAGCACTGTAGTTCTGAGGGTTCTAGATGGATGCAACAATCTCCTGTTGCTTCTATGAAGGCCATAATAGACGACATCACCAAACAGCTCCATAGTCACATACACAGCAAAGGAGAGATGTTGTTTACACCTAGTGATGTCAGTGGTATTGAGTGACATCACAGCACAGTGCTAAGGCTCCTGGGCCTGGACACAGCAGTGGCTGCAATATCTCAACGGAGAATACGTTTATATATATGTGTGTGTGTGCGCGTATATATATATATATATATATATATATATATATATATATATATATATATATATATATATTTCTCCGCCGAAATCACTTTTAAACCCATTTCCACCTTTTTTTCCCTTCTCTTCCTCTTACTTTTTTTTCACGTTTTTTTACGTTTTTCTCCTTTTCGCCTCTTTTCTGGGCGTATTATTCTTCTTTTTCTTCTTTTTTTTCGTCTAATGCATACCCCATCAGTGCAGCAATGCTTATTCAATACCGCCAGCAGATGGAGACACTGGGGGATAATTTTCTAAGGATTTATACTGATTTTTCCTGTCTGAATTTGTCGCACAGAAAGTTGCAGGCCAAATATGTGTGACATTTCTGCGACTTTAGCTTCTAGAGCATTTTTACAACATTATACATAGGTGCTGAATACATAAAAAGCGACTGTTCAGCGACAGACAAGTCGCATCGGCTGAAAGTAGGCCAGAATGTCAGTCCATGTTGGAGCAGGTTTAGATACAGTCTAAAGTATAGATCTCAAAGTCTGTGCACAGAATTTAGCAAGGGCCTCGCACCTTCTGATGCATCAGGTAGGTGCACAATAGCATAGCCTAACCCTCTGTACTTTGGTCTATATTGATGCGGGACATAGACAGCCAGCTGATGACCAATCCATTAGTGCAATGGATGGCTGGAAGCATTTGTCTTTGCCTTTGCAATACCACAGAAGCAATGCATGGTCAATGTACAGCAATGACACACCTGTGTGAACAGCCAGGAGACCCCCCCCCCCCCCCCCCCCCCATGTTATGTTACATAGTTACATAGTTAGTACGGTCGAAAAAAGACATATGTCCATCAAGTTCAACCAGGGAATTAAGGGGTAGGGGTGTGGCGCGATATTGGGGAAGGGATGAGATTTTATATTTCTTCATAAGCATTAATCTTATTTTGTCAATTAGGAACATTCAGCACCCACCCGCTATCAAGGCAGCTGCCTATCATGTCATGCCCTACCTGCACAGGTGTGCTGGCTACTCAAATGATCCAATTAAGGAGGCCATTTAGTCAGCAGCAGCAGAAGTCCTGTGCCTGGACGCTCCAACAGGGGCCAGACACAAGCAGAAGCAGAAGCAGCAGAAGCAGCAGCAGCAGCACCACCTTTTGTTTTTTGGCTGCAGCAGCAAGGCCCACAGGGCTGGCTAGCTGGCTAGCCAGCAAGCAGGTAGCAATGAAAGTAGGAATCTTTCTTTTTAACCCTGTAAGGGGGTGGTGCACTGTACCCGAAGATACTGCCATATCGGGTCAATGCATAGGGCGACGGAAGCAAGCTTCGAAATCGGCCCCCGTTCTCAAAAATCCATTTAATATATGGTCCCCAGATAGGGGACGTATCAGATATTAAACTGATAAGAACAGATACTACACTTGATCTTAGCCAAAAGGCCGAGAAGCGATAACCGTGAAAGGGGCGGGCCCAACAAGGTCCCCTTCATGGGCACTATCACTGCTTGCTGTCAGGGAGGCTGCCAGACAATTTTCCATGCACACTCTGGGCTGGGGGGCAGTCAACCACCAGTACACACAGCAGAACCTAAACCCATACCATTATTGCTAAGCAGCAAGACAGGGGCCCATTGCACTCCCACGGGGCCTTTTTAAATGCAATCCATAACCCGGATTTGCCAGGAACCCTTCTTACTCCTCCTACTTGCATGTGACACTGGGCTTAGGATCTGCATAGGAAACACACACACAAGCACACACCTACCTTTGTTGCCTGCAGATGCCTCCTTGGCTGTCCCCAAACGGTATCAAACCAACACCCACGGGAAGCTGTAAGCATAGAGGACATGCCTGCACCCCATTGGACTTACCTGTGTGGGTTAAATCCGGGTTATTTGACAACCTATGGCGGTGATGGTTCTGCTCAGGCAGAGCAGTGCTGATGCTCCTCATAAAGCTGTCGCTGCTGTGAAGGTTCTAGGTGACATCACAAATCCCTATGGTTACATACACAACAAAGCTGGGTTGTTGTTGTTTACACTCTGCAAGGCCTGTGGAAGTGAGTGACATCATAGCACTGTAGTTCTGAGGGTTCTAGATGGATGCAACAATCTCCTGTTGCTTCTATGAAGGCCATAATAGACGACATCACCAAACAGCTCCATAGTCACATACACAGCAAAGGAGAGATGTTGTTTACACCTAGTGATGTCAGTGGTATTGAGTGACATCACAGCACAGTGCTAAGGCTCCTGGGCCTGGACACAGCAGCGGCTGCAATATCTCAACGGAGAATACGTTTATATATATGTGTGTGTGTGCGCGTATATATATATATATATATATATATATATATATATTTCTCCGCCGAAATCACTTTTAAACCCATTTCCACCTTTTTTTCCCTTCTCTTCCTCTTACTTTTTTTTCACGTTTTTTTACGTTTTTCTCCTTTTCGCCTCTTTTCTGGGCGTATTATTCTTCTTTTTCTTCTTTTTTTTCGTCTAATGCATACCCCATCAGTGCAGCAATGCTTATTCAATACCGCCAGCAGATGGAGACACTGGGGGATAATTTTCTAAGGATTTATACAGATTTTTCCTGTCTGAATTTGTCGCACAGAAAGTTGCAGGCCAAATATGTGTGACATTTCTGCGACTTTAGCTTCTAGAGCATTTTTACAACATTATACATAGGTGCTGAATACATAAAAAGCGACTGTTCAGCGACAGACAAGTCGCATCGGCTGAAAGTAGGCCAGAATGTCAGTCCATGTTGGAGCAGGTTTAGATACAGTCTAAAGTATAGATCTCAAAGTCTGTGCACAGAATTTAGCAAGGGCCTCGCACCTTCTGATGCATCAGGTAGGTGCACAATAGCATAGCCTAACCCTCTGTACTTTGGTCTATATTGATGCGGGACATAGACAGCCAGCTGATGACCAATCCATTAGTGCAATGGATGGCTGGAAGCATTTGTCTTTGCCTTTGCAATACCACAGAAGCAATGCATGGTCAATGTACAGCAATGACACACCTGTGTGAACAGCCAGGAGACCCCCCCCCCCCCCCCCCCATGTTATGTTACATAGTTACATAGTTAGTACGGTCGAAAAAAGACATATGTCCATCAAGTTCAACCAGGGAATTAAGGGGTAGGGGTGTGGCGCGATATTGGGGAAGGGATGAGATTTTATATTTCTTCATAAGCATTAATCTTATTTTGTCAATTAGGAACATTCAGCACCCACCCGCTATCAAGGCAGCTGCCTATCATGTCATGCCCTACCTGCACAGGTGTGCTGGCTACTCAAATGATCCAATTAAGGAGGGCCATTTAGTCAGCAGCAGCAGAAGTCCTGTGCCTGGACGCTCCAACAGGGGCCCAGACACAAGCAGAAGCAGAAGCAGCAGAAGCAGCAGCAGCAGCACCACCTTTTGTTTTTTGGCTGCAGCAGGCAAGGCCCACAGGGCTGGCTAGCTGGCTAGCCAGCAAGCAGGTAGCAATGAAAGTAGGAATCTTTCTTTTAACCCTGTAAGGGGGTGGTGCACTGTACCCGAAGATACTGCCATATCGGGTCAATGCATAGGGCGACGGAAGCAAGCTTCGAAATCGGCCCCCGTTCTCAAAAAATCCATTTAATATATGGTCCCCAGATAGGGGGACGTATCAGAGTATTAAACTGATAAGAACAGATACCTACACTTGTCTCTTAGCCAAAAGGCCGAGAAGCGATAACCGTGATAAGGGGCGGGCCCCAACAAGGTCCCCTTCATGGGCACTATCACTGCTTGCTGTCAGGGAGGCTGCCAGACAATTTTCCATGCACACTCTGGGCTGGGGGGCCAGTCAACCACCAAGTACACACAGCAGAACCTAAACCCATACCATTATTGCTAAGCAGCAAGACAGGGGCCCATTGCACTCCCACGGGGCCTTTTTAAATGCAATCCATAACCCGGATTTGCCAGGAACCCTTCTTACTCCTCCTACTTGCATGTGACACTGGGCTTAGGATCTGCATAGGAAACACACACACAAGCACACACCTACCTTTGTTGCCTGCAGATGCCTCCTTGGCTGTCCCCAAACGGTATCAAACCAACACCCACGGGAAGCTGTAAGCATAGAGGACATGCCTGCACCCCATTGGACTTACCTGTGTGGGTTAAATCCGGGTTATTTGACAACCTATGGCGGTGATGGTTCTGCGTCAGGCAGAGCAGTGCTGATGCCTCCTCATAAAGCTGTCGCTGCTGTGAAGGTTCTAGGTGACATCACAAAATCCCTATGGTTACATACACAACAAAGCTGGGTTGTTGTTGTTTACACTCTGCAAGGCCTGTGGAAGTGAGTGACATCATAGCACTGTAGTTCTGAGGGTTCTAGATGGATGCAAACAATCTCCTGTTGCTTCTATGAAGGCCATAATAGACGACATCACCAAACAGCTCCATAGTCACATACACAGCAAAGGAGAGATGTTGTTTACACCTAGTGATGTCAGTGGTATTGAGTGACAATCACAGCACAGTGCTAAGGCTCCAGGGCCTGGACACAGCAGTGGCTGCAATATCTCAACTGGAGAATACGTTTTATATATATGTGTGTGTGTGCGCGTATATATATATATATATATATATATATATATATATATATATATATATATATATATTTCTTCTCCGCCGAAATCACTTTTAAACCCATTTCCACCTTTTTTTCCCTTCTCTTCCTCTTACTTTTTTTTTCACGTTTTTTTACGTTTTTTCTCCTTTTCGCCTCTTTTCTGGGCGTATTATTCTTCTTTTTCTTCTTTTTTTTCGTCTAATGCATACCCCATCAGTGCAGCAATGCTTATTCAATACCGCCAGCAGATGGAGACACTGGGGGATAATTTTCTAAGGATTTATACTGATTTTTCCTGTCTGAATTTGTCGCACAGAAAGTTGCAGGCCAAATATGTGTGACATTTCTGCGACTTTAGCTTCTAGAGCATTTTTACAGACATTATACATAGGTGCTGAATACATAAAAAGCGACTGTTCAGCGACAGACAAGTCGCATCGGCTGAAAGTAGGCCAGAATGTCTGTCCATGTTGGAGCAGGTTTAGATACAGTCTAAAGTATAGATCTCAAAAGTCTGTGCACAGAATTTAGCAAGGGCCTCGCACCTTCTCGATGCATCAGGTAGGTGCACAATTAGCATAGCCTAACCCTCTGTACTTGGTCTATATTGATGCGGGACATAGACAGCCAGCTGATGACCAATCCATTAGTGCAATGGATGGCTGGAAGCATTTGTCTTTGCCTTTGCAATACCACAGAAGCAATGCATGGTCAATGTACAGCAATGGACACTACCCCTGTGTAACAGCCAGGAGACCCCCCCCCCCCCCCCCCCCCATGTTATGTTACATAGTTACATAGTTAGTACGGTCGAAAAAAGACATATGTCCATCAAGTTCAACCAGGGAATTAAGGGGTAGGG
>NW_026609134.1:0-40276 GCF_029499605.1 Hyla sarda | reverse complement strand
ACAGCAATCATACATCCATTATACATACACTGTACAGCAAGCATACATTCATAATACATACACAGTGACTGTACAGCAATCATACATCCATTATACATACACTGTACAGCAATCATACATTCATTATACATACACTGTACAGCAATCATACATTCAGTATACATACACTGTACAGCAATCATACATTCATTATACATACACTGTACAGCAAGCATGCCTCCATTATACATACACTGTACAGCAAGCATACCTCCATTATACATACACTGTACAGCAATCATACATCCATTATACATACACTGTACAGCAAGCATACCTCCATTATACATACACTGTACAGCAATCATACATTCATTATACATACACTGTACAGCAATCATACATCCATTATACATACATCGTACAGCAATCATACATCCATTATACATACACTGTACAGCAATCATACATCCATTATACATACACTGTACAGCAAGCATACCTCCATTATACATACACTGTACAGCAATCATACATTCATTATACATACACTGTACAGCAATAATACATCCATTATACATACACTGTACAGCAATCATACATTCATTATACATACACTGTACAGCAATCATACATCCATTATACATACACTGTACAGCAAGCATACCTCCATTATACATACACTGTACAGCAATCATACATTCATTATACATACACTGTACAGCAATCATACATCCATTATACATACACTGTACAGCAATCATACATTCATTATACATACACTGTACAGCAATCATACATCCATTATACATACACTGTACAGCAATCATACATCCATTATACATACACTGTACAGCAATCATACATCCATTATACATACACTGTACAGCAATCATACATCCATTATACATACACTGTACAGCAATCATACCTCCATTATACATACACTGTACAGCAAGCATACCTCCATTATACATACACTGTGCAGCAATCATACATCCATTATACATACACTGTACAGCAATCATACATCCATTATACATACACTGTGACTGTATAGCAATCATACATCCATTATACATACACTGTACAGCAAGCGTACCTCCATTATACATACACTGTGACTGTACAGCAATCATACATCCATTATACATACACTGTACAGCAAGCATACCTCCATTATACATACCCTGTGACTGTACAGCAATCATACATCCATTATACATACACTGTACAGCAATCATACATCCATTATACATACACTGTACAGCAAGCATACCTCCATTATACATACACTGTACAGCAATCATACCTCCATTATACATACACTGTACAGCAATCATACCTCCATTATACATACACTGTACAGCAATCATACCTCCATTATACATACACTGTACAGCAAGCATACCTCCATTATACATACACTGTACAGCAAGCATACCTCCATTATACATACACTGTGACTGTACAGCAATCATACATCCATCATACATACACTGTACAGCAAGCATACCTCCATTATACATAAACTGTACAGCAATCATACATCCATTATACATACACTGTGACTGTACAGCAATCATACATCCATTATACATACACTGTGACTGAACAGCAAGCATACCTCCATTATACATACACTGACTGTACAGCAATCATACATCCATTATACATACACTATACAGCAAGCATACCTCCATTATACATACACTGTACAGCAAGCATACCTCCATTATACATACACTGTACAGCAAGCATACCTCCATTATACATACACTGTATAGCAATCATACCTCCATTATACATACACTGTACAGCAAGCATACCTCTATTATACATACACTGTACAGCAATCATACCTCCATTATACATACACTGTGACTGTACAGCAATCATACATCCAATCCATTAATAATGGATTGGATGTATGATTGTTGTACAGTCACAGACACAGTGTATGTATAATGGATGTATGATTGCTGTACAGTGTATGTATAATGGACAGGGCTGTCTTTAATTTTGATTGGACCCTGGGCAAGCAATTTTTTTGGGGGGCCCCCCGGTCCCCCACCCCCATCCCACACACACTCGGGATCAGTACAGGATCAGTAATGTAATGTATGTACACAGTGACCTCACCAGCAGAATAGTGAGTACAGCTCTGGAGAGAAGGTGTGTTCTGCTGAGCTCCAGAGTTTCCCAGAGAAGCAGTGATTTTCTTCCACCCCTCCCCAGGTGTGTGGCAGACACCTGGGTAGGTTTTCCTGCTATGGAGCCCCGGGAAGCTGGGGCTTCATCTTGCACCCCCCCCCCCCCCCCCCCCCCCCGTTCTCGGCTGGCGGGGTGTGCAAAGGAAAATGCAACAGCCAGTAGTCAGGATGGGGTGAGGAGATCCACCAGGGTCCACAGCCATGTGGGGCCCCCTCCCCGACCTCAGCTGGGAGCTGCAAAGCTTCCAGCAGAAGCTCATCCAGGCAGCGGAGTGGAAAGTCTGCATCATAGTTACATAGTTACAAAGTTACATAGTTAGTATGGTTGAAAAAAGACATACGTCCATCAAGTCCAACCAGGGGATTGAAGGGAAGGATGTAAGGGGATAAGGGAAAGGGATGTAGTTTTATAATTCTGCATAAGCTTTAATGTTATTTTGTTCCAGGAATGTATCTAACCCTGTTTTAAAGCTGTTAATTGTTCCTGCTGTGACCAGTTCCTGAGGTAGACCGTTCCATAAATTCACAGTCCTCACGGTAAAGAAGGCGTGCCGCCCCTTTAGACTAAACCTTTTCTTTTCCAGACGGAGGGAGTGCCCCCTCGTCCTTTGGGGGGGTTTAACCTGGAACAGTTTTTCTCCATATTTTTTGTATGGGCCATTAATATACTTATATACGTTTATCATATCCCCATATCCAGCCTGTTTCCTCAGAACCCCAGCAATGGGGGGTAAAGGGGCCCAAAGAATCCCTGGCCAGCTTTGGGTCCAAAATCCAGGCCAAGATGGCTCAGTATGAACAGCTCGGAAAACAACTAAGAGGCCTCAGAGAGGAGCTGAAGTTTGCAAGACTGTTGAGACCCAATTAGCTCCGAGCAGGCTATAACTACCCCTCCCCCTTACTACAATAATTAATTAAATAATAACTGACACAACAACAATTCAACTTTTCCGTGGGTGGGGATCGGCCACAGCTTTATTTATAAAATTACTTATATAAATAACAATTTAACTGTAACAAAGACACCGATTGGCTTCTTGCCAACCCGAGAGGTGCTGCCACACTATCCTGTGTGGAGGTCTACCCCGGGTTGACCCCGCTTTCACCGTCTTCTTACCGCCAAGCTGTGACTTACAATAAACAGAGATACAAAAAGGGAGGGAGGGAGGGCAAAACTCCGGGTCCTGGGCAGATTGAGGGGGGAAGGGAGGCACCACAGCTATAAATACCCAGGGGAGGGCCTTTGAAAGCCCGGGAAACTATTAGACCCCTGATTGGTGCACTCCTTCCCCCCAACCCATGGGACATACCACTATAGTTAGCAACAAGTTTTTACAGGCGGGGGAGGGGGCTAAAAAACATTGCCTGTATATTTCTTAACCCCTTAACTGCTCACCAGTCAGGGGGCAAGCTAGTTATGCACAGCTTGCCCCTCCAGACTGTTGAGACCCAATTAGCTCCGAGCTGGCTATAACTACCCCTCCCCCTTACTACAATAATTAATTAAATAATAACTGACACAACAACAATTCAACTTTTCCGTGGGTGGGGATCGGCCACAGCTTTATTTATAAAATTACTTATATAAATAACAATTTAACTGTAACAAAGACACCGATTGGCTTCTTGCCAACCCAAGAGGTGCTGCCACACTGTCCTGTGTGGAGGTCTACCCCGGGTTGACCCCGCTTTCACCGTCTTCACCGTCCACCCAAGAGATACTGGATAGCCAACACCTGGGGCCAACTCAGCCCCCCGAACACACCCAACACATTTCCTCTCCAGGAAAGTCGCCCAACACATTTCCTCTCCAGGAAAGTCGCCCAACACATTTCCTCTCCAGGAAATTCTCCCAACACATAACCTCTCCAGGAAATCCGAGGTACCTGCCGCCAGGTCCTATGTTTTTGCATTTTATTTTATTTTTTGTAATTTTTATTTTTTTTGTATTCACTAACTCTTGTGTGAACTCATTTCTCATTTCTCGCCCATACACCGAAGAGTGCCGCAGCACTCGCACCACCTTGCGGAAAGCCGCTCGCAAAACAAAAACACATGTGGGAAACATCAAACTGGGCGAAAATAGCAACGCAACAAGCAGATCGCCCGCGCCCCACGCGCTGCGCTACCCTCTCCGGAAACTGAGCCCTCTCCGCCGACACCGACACAAAAAGAGAGCGAATCCCAAACTCACAACACCCCCTCCTACAAAGAGAAGCCAAAACCCAAAACAGACAATCGAGGGCGGGGAGCATAAAAGAAAAAGAGGTGGGGGGGGAGGCCCCCACCGCAGTCCAATCAACAATAGGACGACAACAGGAAAAAACAGTCATTCGTGGACCCTCATGCAGCACAAGCTGTGTGTCCCAGATCGCCTAAGCAATCTCGGACCGACGGACCTGAAAACGCACAAAATAGGCACCCAAAAAACACATCAGACACCCAAGTGTCATGGAAGGAGACGAGGAGAAAGAAAGTGCCCCATCCACCTAGCCCCGAAAAAAGCCAGCGCAAAACCTCGGATCAGAAAAAACGACGCAAAAGCGACAACCAAAAATCCGACCCACAGCCGCCACCAAGCGACCCAAAAACTGATAGGAAAAAATGGTCGCCGACAGCAAGGCCACCCGCTCACGGGCCCAGCCCCTAGGTATACACCAACATTCCACCAACCGCAAAGCAGAAAAGAAAAATCACCCCCCGTCATGCGGCAACCTCACCCCACTGGATCGCAGCACAGTGGGAAAGCACCCTTTTTTTTTTTTTTTTTTTTTTGCACTGAGTAGTAGGTGATTCACATGAACAGGTGAAGATACCCAGCGTCACATACTAAGAATGTTAATTGGATACATGCAGAATACAGCCCAAATCTCGAACGTCCTTGGATAGGAGACACAGCAGTTAACTTATTTTATCACAGCCTATCAAAACGAAATAGGAAGTCAAACAGCAGAACCTTGTAGGTACAAAAAACAAAACCCCTATCCACAGACACACTTGGAACCTTCGGGACCCTCCTTGACTGTAGACATCCCGGCCTCCACACCAACCCCAACTACTCGCAAGCGCCTCACCGTGAGTGCGACCAAGTCGCAGGAGCCACTAAAGCGGACCAAGAAATACACCAATCTCCACGATGACCCACAGGCCGAAAATTTAACCACAACTGTATCACTCAGTCCTACCCCGGGACCCGAACCCGAGGTGGTCTCCCATTCCACAGCCACATGAGCAAACCTTCCGACTCCACCCGAGGGAGCAACCTCCGGAACCACTGCCAGAGAACGGGACAAAGCGTCAACACCCAATACCGACCCCAGGGAGTACAGCCGCAAAATAAACCTTATCTCCAAACAGCGAAGCACTAGGTGCAACAAGCCGAGCGCAGGAAGAAAGCCGAAAGAAAGAAATAATAACAGTGACAACGCCCCAAATGTCAGACCGACAAAACGCCCCCGATCACTCAAATCACACCCAAAAAAGAAAAGCATCACCAAATTATAGCGCAATCAAGCACAGGGGCCACGCCAACCCACACAGTACCGTTACAATCCTAGAACATGAACTGCTGAAGCAAGCACCCAAAGTCCCACAACCAACACCAAAGGAAAAAGCACAAACAAAAAACCCAAGCATGGCAGAAACCCACTGACTACCAAGACACCCAGTAGTAAACCACCCTGCAGCACCACTGGAAAACCAAAACACCACACCAACAACCAACCAAACCAGCCACACCCGGGAACAGAGCGAGCTCTCCATGAGCTGCAACGGGGGACTGAAAGCAGGCCTGTCCACTGCATCACGCCTGAAAAAAACCCAACCAACCGGAACGTCAGCCCTTAGTGCACCAGGGGCACATATGCGGGGGCACAGATACCACACACCCTCGGCGGCCAGAGACAACCTGCAGGAAAAAACTCCGCCCTGAACCACATTCCACGTGGAACATTCAGTAAACCAGCAAGGACCGGAACCGGGGCACATAGCGAGCCCTGAAGAAACCAAAACAGAGAAAACGCAATTACTCCCTGACCATAGGAAAGCAGCAAACCAAGGCCAACAAGGCATGCGGAAGACATGCTAATCTCCTCAAAATCGTTCCAATTTTAACATACATGCTGCCGAAGCGAGCACAAAATATGGACGCTTCACAAATTTGCATGTCAGCCTTGCAGCAACAAACCACACCCCAACAAGTGTAGAGCACAGGAGAATCACCCTCCGGAATACCACCACGAACAGAAGAAACCACACAGGCAAGACAAACGGAGACACAAGCAAAACCTACCCCCAGAGACTCAAGCGAAACCTACCCTCCGCCACATCAGCCAAAGCACCCAGCACGACATACAGGAGTCCCATGCCTACATGAGATTGGGCGAAACAGGAAAAAACAGCAGACAAATATACTAGGACAATGGAGCAGCGGAGAGAGACTACAACTTAAGATGGAGAGATAAACCAAACAAAGGGGGAGAAAACCCAAAGAAACAAAACCGTGACTGGGTGGCAGCCACCGATTCAGGAAAAGGAACATGCCTACGGGAGCTAAGTCAGCAAAACCCCGGCCACCTAGAGCGTAAGGCCAAAAGACCACACACCCAAGCGCGCACCGCAGAAAATGATACCCTACCAAAGCACCCCGTCAAGAAGAGACGTACCCAACTCACAACCAGAGACCAACACAGATATACACCCATATCCGAGACCCAAACTCAACAAACACACGGGAACAAA
Organism: Hyla sarda; assembly: GCF_029499605.1. Taxonomy (NCBI): domain Eukaryota; kingdom Metazoa; phylum Chordata; class Amphibia; order Anura; family Hylidae; genus Hyla; species Hyla sarda. The sequence goes on along the minus strand of NW_026609134.1, from coordinate 33,344 downwards.
AGGACGAACACTACACAGACGTAGCAATAAGCACACAAACCAGGGAAGGGGCAAAGCCCCACATCAGAAGACTCACCAATTCCAGAAAATGGAGAAGCACAACAGAGGGAGGAACCACTTCACCACCGCCGCAGGCGTGGGACAAGGCACGCTGGAGACCGCCGGGTCGCGGGCACTCGGCCGCCGCACGGAACGGCGCCGGAAACCACGCCGGGAAAACAGCAGTAGAGGACTCCGAGGGAGAACCCTGCGGGAAGAACCGAAACACCTACTCCCCGCAGGTGAACAGAAGGCCCAAAAAACACCGCCTGTGCCGCCCCCCAGGACCAGAGCGAGAGCGGCGACAAATACGTCTATGCCCCCATCCGGCCCCAGAGGGGGGAAGAGCAACACGAAATCAGGGGAGCACTCCCTACCCCTCCACGGGGGGCATTGGAGAGGCAGGAGGAAGGAGGACAGCAGTGGCAGCAGTGGGGGAAGGGGGGGGGTTGGGAACTCGGGGCAGAGAGGTGATGGGGAGGCGTGGGGGGGGCGCAATGGATGCAAGAACCATGGGGAGCACTGGAAGAGCACGAGGAAAAAGGGGGAGGGGCAGCAGCAGCAGTGGGCAGGGGGGGAGTGCTAGTGTGGTGGGGGTAAGGAGCCGGGCAATGGAGTGGGGACGGTATGAGTGCTCATATAGTTGGCGTTGTGATCTGAAGCTGTCCGCAGTACCATTGTCGTTTCGATCAGAGTTTGAGATCGCTGTTTTTCATATTTACGGTATAAAAAGGGGTCAAAAATACGCTATTTTGGACTGTGAAATTTATTTATTCAAGTAATATTACTTATTTATGTATTTTATTCATTAATTAATAAATTTGTAATGTTTTTTTTTTTTTTTTTTTTTATATTATACACGTACGCCATAGACGGAGCGCCTTAAATGACTATATTTATTAATTAATTTATTTATTTTTTTATACTACGGACATGTAGGCACGTGGCGATACCACACGTGTATGTTGTTGTAATATACAGTATTTTATGTATTATTATTTTATTTATAGATTTTAATTTTTTATCATTACTATTATGGTATTTTTCTTTTCTTTTCTTTTTCTTTTTTTTTTATTATTAATTTTTATTTTTTATTTTATTTTATGATGTGGAAAAGGGGGGTGATCAAACGTGTAAAATTGCAAGGGTTAAAAGATCTTTATTAACTTAACTATTCAAATACTTCAACAGTTTTTTTTTTTTTTTTTGCAATGCTATAGTTCCCCTAGGAGCTATAACACTGCACACACTGAACCTGACACCGATCACTTGCCATGTAGTAACATGGCAATGATCGGTGTTATCAATGATTGATTGCTCAAGCCTGAATTTCAGGCTTGGAGCAATCAATTGAGGAGCGGACGCGCAGGAGGCAGGTGAGTGATCCTCCTGCTGCGTCCCAGCTGATCGGGACATCGCGATTTTATCGCGATGGTCCCAATCAGCCCGCTGAGCAGCCGGGATGCGTTCAATTACATTTTCAGACGCGGCGATGACTTTGATCGCCGCGTCTGAAAAGGTGATGCCGGACATCTGCCAGATCGGCGATGTCCGGCATTATCAGGGGTCCTGGTCGCTAATAGCAACTGGGACCCAACAGCTATAATAAGGATTATAGCTGGGGACGCGCAAATGGACGTTAATAAACGTCCATTTGCGCAAACGTTAAAGGGGGTTAAAACAGCAGCAGCCACCCAGGGGCCGCCACCTCCAGAGCGGAGGGGACAAACAGGCGGGAGGGGGGGTTATGGTAAGGACCGCAACAGGGGGGGGGGAGGCAGACGAAGGGGACCGCAACAGGGGGGAAAAAAGAGACGGACGGGGCAAGTAGGTAATCAGAGCCTGCTCCAGGAGCACCCAGGAGAGAGGGATCAAAGTACAGGCAGGGGAGAGGGCAAAAGAACGGGACAGGGCTCAAAGGGATTACAGTGGGAAAGGAGGGCAGGACTGATAAGAGGTCCGCCAGCCTCCTGAACCCGCCAAGGGTGCAACAGGAGGGGAGGCCAGCTCAGCCACAAGGGAGCATGCCAGCCCTCACCCATCTGCTCCATCCAGGCCACAAATAAGGGGCAGACACATACCAGCCAGCAGTCAAAACTCCGGGTCCTGGGCAGATTGAGGGGGAAAGGGAGGCACCACAGCTATAAATACCCAGGGGAGGGCCCCTGAAAGCCCGGGAAACTATTAGACCCCTGATTGGTGCACTCCTTCCCCCCCACCCATGGGACATACCACTATAGTTAGCAACAAGTTTTTACAGGCGGGGGAGGGGGCTAAAAAACATTGCCTGTATATTTCTTAACCCCTTAACTGCTCACCAGTCAGGGGGCAAGCTAGTTATGCACAGCTTGCCCCTCCAGCTACCAAGCAAACAATGCAGCAAAGACCAAGAGGGCAGCATTTTCCACCAAGGTGAGAGCTCTGAAGAAACAGGTGGATGAGATTGTTAGGCTGAGATCGGACATTGTGGAGGGAGGTGGTATACTCAGCGAGAGACTTGTGAACAAGGATCGTTTCTCCAGCATGAAGGTCTCAGGACAAGTGAGTAACCAAGATGACTGCCAGAGTGAGGAGGAAGAGATGGAGGGAGGTGAGGAGGGGGATTAGAGTGAGGGGGATATGGATACTGGACCTGTGTGTACCACCACTACTGTTACCCCAGACCCCCCACTTACCCTCAGTGAGGACTATGTAAACCCGGCTCAGGTGGCCTTACCTCCCTCCAGTGAGGAGGATGATGATGATGATGACGGCAGTGACTGCAGTGATGGAAGCGGCTTGGCAGATGGGGGTCTCCTGCGGGCAATTGTTATGCAGGAGTCCCCCACCCGTCTGGAAAACTTTTCCTTCGGGGATGATTTGGGCCCAGAGGAGAAGGGAAAGAAGAAGAAGAAAGGAAAGGGCAAGAAGAGGAAGAAGACACAAGGAGTTAAGTTTGTCTTTTCTCCCTTCCAGCAGTCTGGGTCGGCTGAAAAGGGTGCTGGGTCCCCCAATCTGCCAGACCCCGTTTCTGTAGTGGAGCGGGGCCAGCATGGGGGATACAGTAGCGCACCCAAAATGGCCGCGGGTGCTATAGAAAAAAAAGGGCACCCTCCTGTGAGGGGGGAGGGTGTCCAGGCACCGGAAAATGGCGGCAGATTCACCCGTTCGGGGGGCGGTCCCCTGGTTGAAGTGGGCGGTACAGGTCCTGGCACCGCAGGGCACTCTCCTGTGAGGGGGGGGGGGGAGTGTCCGGGCGCTGGACCTTGTTGGTTCAGGGGACGGTCCCCTAGGTGGCGTGGTTGATACTGGTTCTGGCGCCAGGGGGCACTCCGCTATAAAGTGGGAGGTTCCCTGCACATCAGCTGTAGCGGGAGTTAGTCCGGAGGGACAGTCTTTTTGTGAGGGGGAGTGGCCACCCATTTCAGAGGCGGAGCCTGTGTCTGCACCCAAAGACACAGGAAGAAAGAACTATGCAGCACCAATCCTGAAACCGGCAACCCTTAAACATGAAGCAAAAGACCCAGCCAGCCCAGTCTGTAACACTCCAAGGGAGAGTGAACGCAAGAGTGAAAGTGAAAGGAAAAATGTGAATAAAAATGGTAATGTGCAGAATGTGAGTTATAGTGGTGTGCATGGGAGGAGTTGTGGTAGCAGTGTTGATGAGGGGGGTGCAAGTAGTGTGCAAGAGAGGGGTGCAAGTAGTGTGCAAGAGAGGGGTGCAAGAGGAGTGCAAGAGAGGGGTGCAAGTGTAGTCCAAGAGAGGGGTGCTAGTGAAATACAGGTGAGGAGTGGTAGTGGAATGACAGAGAGAGGTGTTATGGCTGTTAAGAATAAGGGTCCAGGTTTGGCCTCTGGGTCAGTTCCTGGTTCGACTGCCCCCCCGGTAGTGGCTGCTTCTCAGAGAAGCTATGCCAGCGTCACTGCCGGGGGATCAGGGGGATCCCCATCTCCGTCTGGCTCTGGGGGTCACTTGCAACAGCGCCTCCTGGAGGCTCTACGTAGGGGAGACAGGTCAATCCATGTAGAGGGGAGGGGTGAGGTTGACCTGTCTTTTTGGATAGAAAGACATGGCTTAGGCGCCTTCCGAGAACAAAACGGGGAGGTGGTCTGGTCCCTCCCGACATCCGGCCAGGAAAGTGGCCGTAGGAATGTGGTCCGTTTAGTGTGGAGGGGCGAAGATGCGCGTCCGCCTCGGGGTAAGGTGGTTGAGCTCCTCCTCCGGATGGAATTCAGGGCAAGTGACATCTTTGCCCTGATCCACCCCTATGGTACTTCCGAGTTTGACATCAGCTTTGTTCGGCCAGAGGGTCTGGAACTTTTCTGGTCGAATTATGAGGTGGTGAAAAGCGAGCCCGGCTGGCGGGATTTCGCCGTAAAGGCGATATCCCGTCAGAATCTGGCCAAGAAAGTGACCGTTTTGACACGTAACGAGTCACTATCTTGCTATGACATTATGACCTGGCTTAGCCGATATGGGGATGTGACGGACATGCCAAAAAAGAACTATGACGAACATGGGATCTGGTCTGGGGCCTGGACGTTTTCCGTCAAACTGAAGCGTTCGGGGAGCACTGTTGCCCACATCCCATCAGCTGCTTTTCTTGGGAGAGACAGAATCCAAGTTTTCTACCAGGGGCAGCCCAAGGTCTGTCACAGGTGTGGCAGCCCCACTCACTTTAGCGCAGCCTGTACCGTGCAGGTCTGTGCACTGTGCGGTGGGGTAGGTCATCTTGCCGCATCCTGTAGGCAGATCAGGTGTCATCTGTGTGGTGTCTTAGGACACCCTTTCAGCCGTTGTCCTAGCGCCTTTGCCCGTGCGACGGTCACCTTGGCTGGGGAGAGCAGTAACGTTGCCTCAGCTGGGGAGGGCACGGGTGCGGGTGAAGGTGCAACAGGGTCAGTGAAGAGGAAAAGTCCCGCCAGGCTGAGGCGGGAGGCTAATCGGAGAAGGAGCAGGGAACTGGAGAGTTCCCATGTGGCAGGGGTAGCTTCTGGCCCTGCTCCTGAGGTTAGTCCTGAAACTGCTGAGACCCTGGGGGAGAATGTGCTGGAAGAGGAAATGGGGAGAATCTGTAAAGAAGAGGGCAGCAAGGCCGATCTTTCCGATTCCTCCCACTGTGAAAGTGTGGATGAGGAGGGTGAAGAGAGGCCAAAAAAGAAGGGCAGTAAAGGGAGAAAGAAGAGGTCGGAGCCCTCTAGTCCCCGTGCTGCGGACCAGGTCCCAAGCGGAAGCTTACCTGCCCCCCCTCTGATTGATCTGTCTAACCGGTACTCTGTCCTTGAAGACATCTCCTCCCCCTCCTTGAAGGGGGGGGGTCAGGGATGGGGTGCCTGAAGTGGGGGAGCCTCCAGGGGGAACTGGGCCCTGTCCTGATGGGGCAATTTCCGCAGGGGATGGGGCCAAATCGGAGCCAGGCGGAGATGGGGATTATAAAATGGACCAGTCAGAATCAAAAAAACGGTCCAAAGACAAGGAAGCCTCCTCATCTGGGGATGAGGGGGTAAAGAAGAAACAAAAATGAGGGGGTTAGGGCCGTCTATCTCAATCACCCATGATGGCGGCACTCACCCCATTGACACTGGCATCTATTAACTGTGCCAGTATAAAGTCTGATACGGCTAGATTCGCAGCCTTTGATTTTCTCGGCCGTGTTGAAGCCGATATTTTGTATCTGCAGGAGACCAGGTTGTCAGATCTTGCCTCTCTGGTAAAAGCCAGGAGAGAGTGGAGGCGTGGCCCCTCCCACTGGTCTCTTGCGGCTGAGCCGTATAGTGGGGTGGCGGTCCTTTTTACCGCTCCTGTTGAATGCAGACGGGTTATTGAGTTAGAAATGGGGAGGTGCCTGATCTTAGATGTCCTCATGAAGGGGCAAGAGCTCCGGCTTATTAACATCTACGCCCCACAAACCAAGTGGGGCCGCAAAGATCTCTTTATGAGGATTAAGCCCTTTCTTTTTACAAGCCGACAGGTGATCTTTGGAGGGGATTTCAATACTGTCAAAAGGTCCCAAGATAGGAGAGGCTCCAATGATCGGTTGGCTTATGATAGCATAGCTCTCAATAGCATAGTTAGGGTAGCTCGCCTAGAGGACGCCCACATCCGGAGCCCCTCAGGCCACGCGGGTTTCACCTATCATCGAGGTAGCTGCAGGTCTAGAATAGACAGGTTTTATTTGAAGGAGGAAGCTGTCTCTTCTGCAGTGTCCGTGGTTGAGGTGGAGTTCTCCGATCACTGTATGATTTTGTTTTCCCTGAATGTTTCAGAGACCCCTCGGATGGGTAAAGGTTATTGGAAGCTGAATTCGTCCCTCCTGGAGGAAGCAGAGGTAAGACAGTCCTTTGAGGATTTTCTTCAGAGTCAGGTACCTTTACTGGGCCTATGTAGTAGTAAGTCAGAGTGGTGGGAGATATTCAAGAAGCGGGTTGCGGGGTTCTTCCGCCAGCTCTCGAGCCTCAGGTCCCTGAATAGGTATCGCCTGTATCAGGGACTGAGGAGGAAACTCGAGCTTCTCGTCTCGACTGGAGGTAGCCGGGAGGATATCTCCAGAGTGAAGTCCTTGCTGATGAGGTGTCAGTACGATAGGCACGCATCTTTGGTTTTTGAGAGGGATTTCGGGAAGTACCGCTCGCCCGACCCTTACAGAAACTGTAAGATGTCAGTGAGTAGTAAAGTCATTTCAGGACTGATTGATAGTACAGGATCTCTGAATCGGTCCAGATCAGGGATCTTGGAGGTCGTCAGATCCTTCTACTCGCATCTCTTGGGAAGGAAGGATCTAGATCGAGACGGGATGTCGGCTTTCCTGGCTGAAACCATTCCTGAGCCAGGGGTAGACCCCTCTCTTGATGTTTTGGCAAAAAAAATCAGGGAAGAGGAAGTGAGACTGGCGATTGAGGGGCTTGCCCCCAAAAAGTCACCAGGTCCGGATGGCTTAACATCCGAGTGGTACAAGACCTTTAAGGAGTCTTTAGCTCCCCTCTTGACTGAGGTATTCAATGAGTGTCTCTCCTCGGGCACTCTGCCGAAGTCAATGAGGAGGTCAGCCCTGATTCTTCTCTCAAAGGGTAAAGATCCCAGCCATATTGAGAATTGGAGGCCCATAGCTCTTCTCAATACGGACAGGAAGCTTCTGGCAGAGATACTGTTTAATCGGCTGGTGAAGTTTGCACCCCGGCTCCTTTCGGGGGCCCAGCACTGCTCTGTTCCAGGCCAAAGCACCTTAAGTGCTGTTCTCGGTGTCCGGGAGGCAGTGGAGCGGAGTAGTGCAGGTCTCTGGAAGGGGTACTTGCTGTCCCTGGATCAGGCCAAAGCATTTGATCGGGTGAACCACGAGTACCTCTGGTCCGTCCTCCTGAGATATGGCTTACCGTGTGCTTTTATTAATTGGCTTAAGACCTTATATGCAGGGGCAGAGAGTTTCCCGCTGGTGAACGGGTGGTCTGGCCGCTCTTTTGAGGTGGGGTCCGGAGTCCGTCAGGGTTGTCCTTTGAGCCCGCTTTTATACGTGTTCGCAATTGATCCCTACGTCCGGAGGGTAGATTGTGGGCCGTTGGCGGGAGTCGGGATGAGTCTGGCGGAACTGGATGTCGCCCAGAGAGTGGTGGCGTACGCTGATGATGTCACCGTTTCGTTTCGTTTCGTGATGTCGGAGGTGGAACGCTACTCGGAGGCATCCGGGTCTAAGATCAACCGGGATAAGTGTGAAAGTCTCTGGCTGGGAGGGGGAGATCCCACTTTTGATCTCCCGGACACCCTCCCAGGGCCCCAAGACTCAGCAAAAATTCAGGGCATCACATTCGGCCAGGATGATTATCCCACCAAAAACTGGGATGGTAAGCTACAGGATGCCACTCATAGGGTGGATCAGTGGAAGGGTTGGTCTATGACCCTCAGGGAAAGGGTACACCTGATCAAATCGTATCCTGCTCCCCTTGTTTATCTATCTTGGCAGTGTATGTATCTTGCCAGATGCCTACTACACTAGGATCTACAGCCTGTTTTTCCAACTGTTATGGGGGAACAGGATGAACCTAGTCAAGAGAGAGGTTCCGTACCGCACAAGGAGACTAGGGGGTTTATCTATGGTAAACCCTGTGGTGTTCTTAACAAACACCTTCTTGAAAGCTAACATTTCAAACCTCTGGTCAGAGAGGGCTCCTCCGTGGGTACTCTCCTGCAGGGAATGGTTTCGGCCTTTCTTCCAGGAATGGGAGACAGGAGGGCAAGTGAAGGACCTCCGTACGCCCCATGGGCATCTTCCGGCTTACGCTACCCCGACTCTGAAGGCGATACGTCGGTGGGGTCTGGGAGTGTGGGAGATCAGGACCCAGTCAAGGCAGTTCCTTGACAAACGGGTTCTGTTGACCCACTTCCAGAAGCCTCTGGCGCTCAGGGACTGCACAGGTCGGGATCTGAGGGTGGGGTTGTATCTCTTAAATATGAAAAGGATCCCCCAGAAGTTTTGGGACTTGGCCTGGCGCTGCTTTCAGGGGAAGCTATATGTGAGGGACAATTTGAAGTGCAGGAGATCTGATGACCGGGGATGTCCCCGAGAAGAGTGCGGGGACATGCTGGAAAGCATGGACCATTTCCTGCTTCATTGTCCCTTTAATATAAGGGTCTACAACCGGGTGGGCGCTTCCATCGGCTGGAGTCAACTAGGGTCAGTTTATCTTTAGGGATAATGGTAGGGTGAGAGGTAGGGTGCAGTTAGGGAAAGAATATACATTTTGTATGTATCAGGATTGCCTTCCTTCTTCCTGGTGGTGGGCTAATGCATGTGCACCCTAGCTTTTTGTTTTGTTTTCAGATGCTATGGTTATGAAGGGCTTACAGGCACCGAACTTGGGCCTAAAGTGGGTTGTATTGTTTGCTTATGTATGTTAAAGCTGGTAATGGTTAAGTTGGTTGGGAGGAGTTCTAGGTTGGGAGGGTATATTTGTGGGTGGTGGTGGTCTTTTCTTTTGGTGGACCTGGCATGGGTCAGTTGTGGACTGGACATTGAGGACTATGAACTGTATGGAAAAAACTCTGACCCATGTACAGGAGGGCGGGTGGTGTGGGTGAAGGGTCAGTTTACTGTAGAATGTTCTTTTATATTTGTAGGTGTGTTTTATGTTTATTTACAGGTGTATATAGTTTGTGTATAGTATTGTACATAGTAGTGTATATAGTTAGTTATGTATATAGTATGTATAATGTTATGTTATAAAAAAAATTTTTTTTTTTTTTTTTTTTTTTAAGTATATAGTATTTATAGTAGAGATAGACATGGCAGTCGAACCAGTTTTGTTTTTGTAGTAATGTTTCTTTAGTATCCCGTTGTGGATTTATTTTCTTTGGTTTATATATGTAGTATGTAGTAAAGATGTGTGTAAGCATGTGTGTATTGTGTTTTCTGTGATATTTTCCCGAGTTTGGGTATTTTGAGTTGAATTTAATTTATTTATTTATTTATTTTTGGTTTCTTGGTTAAATGTAGTTAATATATGGATATATATGTGTGCATGTGTGAGTGTGGTATAGTGTTGTTATTATTATTATAATTATTATTATTATTTAAAAAAAAAAACATGGTGTGCAGTGTGAGTGCTTGTTGTGTTTTCTATTTGTAATGTATGATTTTTCCCGAGTTTGGGTGTTTTGAGTTAAAGCGAAATAGTGCTATATTTATGTTTCTTATGAGTGTGTTGTTTGGCTATGAAAGGTGTAGTTATAATATTTCTAGTTCTAGTAGGAAAGCTGGGCTAGCCGGTTAGGCAGGATTTTTGTTCTTTTATTTAAATGTAAAGTTTGGGTTTATGTTATTTCATGTTGTTGTTTTCCGTTATGGCAAAGTTGTGCTGGTTTATGTTTTGTTATGATTTGTATTTTTCTAATAAAAGATTTACAGGATATAACTCAGGATCAGTACAGGATAAGTAATGTATGTACACAGTGACCTCACCAGCAGAATAGTGAGTACAGCTCTTTAGAATAATACAGGATATAACTCAGGATCAGTACAGGATAAGTAATGTAATATATGTACATAGTGACCTCACCAGCAGAATAGTGAGTACAGCTCTTTAGAATAATACAGGATATAACTCAGGATCAGTACAGGATACGTACGGGGGAGGGGATTATCAGATTATGCAAGTGAGGGGAGGATACCCCCGGCGGTGGGTCCCTTGCTGCGGCCTTGATCCTGGAAGCGGCCGTGTGGGGACTGAGAGGAGCGGGAGACTCTCTATGCTCCGCTCTTCTCTATGATGCCGCCCGTGACGTTGCACCACACGTCACGTCACGTGACCATCTCCCAGACAGCCATTGCGGTACTGGCTGCCTGGGAATGAGTGACGGCGGCGGCGAACATAAAAAGGTAGCGTGCGGCGCAAACCCGCCCCCCCGCCCACTCCTACTAACATTTTGGCCGGGCCCCTGACGCCTGGCCCGCCAGCCTTTATCAGCTTTATGGGGCAAAAGGGGAGAGCTGCTTTTGGGCCCCCAGGAATTACAGGGCCCGGTGCAGCTGCCCCTTTTGCTCCACACCCGGCACACCCTGTGCGCACGCCTATGAGTGTACATGGGTGACAGAGGGGTGTAGAGGAGTGTACATGAGTGACAGAGGGGTGTAGAGGAGTGTACATGGGTGACAGAGGGGTATAGAGGAGTGTACATGGGTGACAGATGGGTGTACATGGGTGACAGAGGGTTGTAGAGAAGTGTAAATGGGTGACAGGGGTGTAGAGAGGTGTACAAGGGTGATAGATGGGTGTAGAAGAGTGAACATGGGTGACGGGGGCATAGGGGTGACAGAGGGGTGGACAGGGGGTGGACATGGGTGACAGGAGGGTGGAGAGGGGAGACAGGGGGTCAGAGGGGTGGACAAGGGGGTAATAGAGGGACAGGAGTGACAGAGGGGTGGACTGGGGTAACAAAGGGACAGATGGGTGAACAGGAGGGTGGACATGGGTGACAGAGTGGGGGTGGACATGGGTGACGGGGGGTGGACATGGGTGACGGGGAGGATTACATGGGTGACGGGGGAGGGATTACATGGGTGACGGGGGAGGGATTACATGGGTGACAGGGAGGGTGGACATGGGTGACAGGGAGGGTGGACATGGGTGACAGGGAGGGTGGACATGGGTGACAGGGAGGGTGGACATGGGTGACAGGGGCGTTGGACATGGGTGACAGGGGCGTTGGACATGGGTGACAGGGAGGGATTACATGGGTGACAGGGAGGGATTACATGGGTGACAGGGAGGGATTACATGGGTGACAGGGAGGGATTACATGGGTGACAGGGAGGGATTACATGGGTGACTGAGGGGTGGACATGGGTGACTGAGGGGGTGGACATGGGTGACTGAGGGGGTGGACATGGGTGACAGGGGGGGTGGACATGGGTGACAGAGGGGTGTACATGGGTGACAGGTGTGTAGAGGAGTGTACATGGGTGGCAGAGGGGTACAGAGGAGTGTACATGGGTGACAGATGGGTGTACATGGGTGACAGAGGGTTGTAGAGAAGTGTAAATGGGTGTCAGAGGGGTGTAGAGAGGTGTACAAGGGTGATAGATGGGTGTAGAAGAGTGAACATGGGTGACGGGGGCATAGGGGTGACAGAGGGGTGGACAGGGGGTGGACATGGGTGACAGGAGGGTGGAGAGGGGAGACAGGGGGTCAGAGGGGTGGACAAGGGGGTAAAAGAGGGACAGGAGTGACAGAGAAGGGTGGACTGGGGTAACAAAGGGACAGATGGGTGAACAGGAGGGTGGACATGGGTGACAGAGTGGGGGTGGACATGGGTGACAGGGGGTGGACATGGGTGACGGGGGGGATTACATGGGTGACGGGGGAGGGATTACATGGGTGACGGGGGAGGGATTACATGGGTGACAGGGAGGGTGGACATGGGTGACAGGGAGGGTGGACATGGGTGACAGGGAGGGTGGACATGGGTGACAGGGAGGAAGGACATGGGTGACAGGGGGGGTGGACATGGGTGATAGGGGGGGTGGACATGGGTGACAGGGGGGGTGGATATGGGTGACAGGGGGGGTGGACATGGGTGACAGGGGGGTGGACATGGGTGACAGGGAGGGATAACATGGGTGACGGGGAGGGATTATATGGGTGACAGGGAGGGATTACATGGGTGACAGGGAGGGATTACATGGGTGACTGAGGGGGTGGACATGGGTGACTGAGGGGGTGGACATGGGTGACTGAGGGGGTGGACATGGGTGACAGGGAGGGATTACATGGGTGACGGGGGGGTGGACATGGGTGACTGGGGGGGTGGACATGGGTGACTGGGGGGGTGGACATGGGTGACTGGGGGTGGATATGGGTGACTGGGGGTGGACATGGGTGACAGGGAGGGTGGACATGGGTGACAAGGAGGGTGGAAATGGGTGACAGGGGGGGTGGACATGGGTGACAGGGGGGGTGGACATGGGTGACTGGGGGGGTGGACATGGGTGACTTGGGGGGTGGACATGGGTGACTGGGGGGGTGCACATGGGTGACTGGAGGGTGGACATGGGTGACAGGGAGGGTGGACATGGATGACGGGGGGATTACATGGGTGACATGGAGGGATTACATGGGTGACAGGGAGGGATTACATGGGTGATAGAGATGGACAGGGAGGTAAACAAGGCAGATATGGCTGACAGGGGGGGGTGGACATGGGTGATAGAGATGGACAGGGAGGTAAACAAGGCAGACGTGGCTGACAGGGGGGGTGGACATGAGTGACGGGGTCGGGGGGGAGGGGTAGAGTGTGGACCTGGGTGACGGTGGGGGGATTTAGACAGGGTTGAGAAGGTGAACAGAGGGGTGGAAAGGGTACGGTACCTTAAGCAAGCCGGCCCGCACAGCTTGCAGTTCCACAGGAGGCACGGGAGTACGGCGCTGGTGCAGCTCGTTCCGCCCCAGGGCACCATATCCGGCTCACTGCGCCGCAAGGGAGAGGGGGACGGAGGGGGACACAGGAGACGGAGAGTGAAGGAGGGGGATGCGGGGGACACAGGGAACAGATGGGGAAGGAGGGGAACACGGGTCACGCGGCAGACGCAGGGGACGGAGGGGAACACAGGAAACGCAGGAGATAGAGGGGGACGCTGTGTGCGCAGTGCGCACGCAGACTTCCCTTCCCCCCTGCGCCGTCAGGCCGGGGCGGGACATTTAAAAAAAAATAATAGTAAAAAATAAAAAAAATCACGGCAAAATCCAGCGGCACCACGGGCAGTGCTGAACGGCACACACGTGTGCCGCGGCACCGCGGTTGGGAATCACTGCTATATACTGACCCCCATATATATGAATGTATACTATATACTGACCACATATATATGAATGTATACTATATACTGACCCCCGTATATATGAATGTATACTATATACTGACCCCCATATATGAATGTATATTATATACTGACCCCCATATATATGAATGTATACTATATACTGACCCCCATATATATGAATGTATATTATATACTGAAACCCCATATATATGAATGTATACTATATACTGACCCCCATATATATGAATGTATATTATATACTGACCACATATATATGAATGTATACTAAATACTGACCCCCGTATATATGAATGTATACTATATACTGACCCCCATATATGAATGTATATTATACACTGACCCCTATATATATGAATGTATACTATATACTGACCACATATATATGAATGTATACTATATACTGACCCCATATATATGAATGTATACTATATACTAACCCCCATATATGAATGTATACTATATACTGACCCCCATATATATGAATGTATACTTTATACTGACCCCATATATATGAATGTATACTATATACTGACCCCCATATATATGAATGTATACTATATACTGACCCCCATATATATGAATGTTTACTATATACTGACCACACATATGAATGTATACTATATACTGACCCCCATATATATGAATGTATACTATATACTGACCCCCATATATATGAATGTATACTATATACTGACCCCCATATATGAATGTATACTATATACTGACCACACATATGAATGTATACTATATACTGACCCCCATATATATGAATGTATACTATATACTGACCCCCATATATATGAATGTATACTATATACTGACCCCCATATATGAATGTATACTATATACTGACCCCCATATATATGAATGTATACTATATACTTACCCCCATATATATGAATGTATACTATATATTGACCACATATATGAATGTTTACTATATACTTAGCAACCAATCAGATCGCTTCTTTCATTTTTGAATAGGCCTCTGAAAAATGAAAGAAGCAATTTGATTGGTTGCTATGGGCAACTCAGCAGCTTTTCCAGGAAAGTAAAGTTTAACCACAACACTGTAACACTGTCCACCCTGGGACTCGAACCAGTGACTGTTTCCCATCCCACTGTACTGCCGAGACGGTCCTGCTTATCTTACATGCAGTGAGATCCCCATAGACCACAATTAGCCTATTGGTTTTATTGGGCAAAAAAATCACAGAGTTGATGCACTAGTCACAGTTCTCTATACCATTAATGAAGGGAGGGCTCAATATTCGCAAATTTGCGCATATGCGCACAAATTTTCACATATGCGCAAAAAAAGCGAATATTCGTAATTATGAATATATAGTGCTATATTTGCAATATTTGCAAATTCGCGAATATGCTATATTCTCGATTAAAATTTGAATTGCGAATATTCGTGAGCAACACTAGTCGCTGCAAATACAGTGAAGGAGTTTAAACATGCATGGGATAGGCATAAGGCTATCCTTCATATAAGATAGGGCCAGGGACTATTGATAGGATTCAGATTATTGGGCAGACTAGATGGGCCAATTGGTTCTTATCTGCCGACACATTCTATGTTTCTATACTGTATGGATATCAGAAAAATGGTTCCAAGCTCTTATTTCTTTATTAAATTCACTACTTTGGGGCAGGAAAGCACGAGAATGAAATATGTTTCTTTAACGTTAGCTGAGCACGATGGGGGTTGGGCACTTTTTTTTTTTTTTTAGGTACTTTTTAGCACTAAAATTGCAGACTATTATGAGAAGGAGGGAAAATGTAGTCCTATTTTTTCTCTCTAAGGGTATGTTCACACTACGGAATTCCCGCGGAAATCCACGGGCGGAATTCCGCAAGCCGAATTCCACGGGCGGAACTCCGAGAGCCGAATTCCGCGGTGTGAACTTAACATTAATGTGAATGGGTTTCCGCGAGAGCCGTTCACACTGCGGAATTTCAGCGCCAATGAAATTGTTCCGCCCAAAGAAAGAACATGTTCATTCTTTGCACGGAAGTCCGCGAGCACTGCATAGCTGTCAATGGTGACGGCTCAGTGCCGCCCGGTCCTACCGCCACCGCCGGCTGCCAGTCTGAATCTTCGCTCACTGAATTCAGCGAGCGGAGATTCCATTCACACACTGTAGTGTGAACATACCCTAATGGGTCGTTATAAGGATATTTTTGAGATTTTGGAAGCTGGGATACTCACTACACCCATGCATATCTAGATAATTAAGTATGGGAGGAACTTAAAAAATTTTTAAAATCACATGGAGATTTGACTTTACTTCATTATGGTCGAATAAAGCACTTAAAGAATTCCTTAAAATTAAAGATTCACTCTTTTGGATGAAAAGGGGCTTATTTATGTAAATCAATTATACGCTTTAGGTCAAATAAAGTCGTTTGAAGAGATAGCCCATAAGTGTGTGGGGGGAAGACAATCAGAAACATTGTTTTTAACAAATAAGTAACACAGATCATAAACCAATAAAAGGAGAGATTGGAGATTTCAGGGATTCTATATATAAGAAAAGTTTAATTAGACTATTTCCTTATGCGAAGTTGCTGTCTCGGCATGCTGGGAGTTGTGGTTCTGCAGCGGTTGGGGGTTCACAGCTTGAAGACCACTGCTATAGAGGGTGCAAATGTATCTGAGCCCTGGAACTCAAATAATGTGAAATATGAGATGATCAAAATGGAGCCCCTGCACTAATTACTTGGGTTCTGAGGTCTGTAAGGTCCATAGTAAAAACATCAGGTTCTGTCTATAGCAGATACTAAATCATGGCAGCTCAAAGAAACAAGCAGTCATTCTGACATGTCACATGTGATGTCATAGACAGCTGGAGGCCTGACATCCCACTGACAGCCGCCCGAGCCTTCAGTCAGTTCCAGTGCGATTAGTGAGAATAGTGAGATTAGCGTCTTCTTCTTCTACTTGTCTGAAATGGAGCTAAAAGGACTGGGGTTCGTCCCCCTCCTGTTGGCGTTTTGGTGTGCGGCCTGGCTTGCCACCAGCTACATCATGACGGTCGTCCTCGGCCATGCAGCCTCGCCACTGATGAGCATCAGGTAAGATAAACAAGCACATGATTCTTATTTCATGGGTTGGGAGTGAGGAAATATCCATAATAACATTGGTTTCTTTTCCTTCACAGTGACGTGGGAAATGTCTTTCCCGAAAGCATATTATTCAGAATTGGATTCATAGGGATGTCCATTGGCACTTTGGTACTAACCTTTCTTATTTATAAGTATATGGTTATGCATACTGAAGAGTTCAGGGGTCATCAGGTCCTGATCCAGAGGATCCTGCTGGCCATTGTGTGGGCCTCCTGTTTTTCCACAGCTGTTATGCATGTATTGTCCCCCGAAGAATATCCCAGGATACACTTTGTCAGCACGATAATTTCCATTACATGTGAAGCCTTATACTACCTTGGGCAGTCCATCCAGATGTATAAATTACCAGGAGCAAAAAAAGTCATCCACCATAGTAGATGCACCTGCTGTGGCCTGACTTTTGTCTGTGTAGTTTTCTATTTTGGATATGAAACATTAAAGGAATTATTCCATAATGATGAAGACTGGGACGAGATCCGTGAAATCCCCATCATAATCATCGAGTGGGTGATGCTTCTACTGATCCTGATAAACATCGTGACCTATTATTCCACCATGCAGAGGTTATTGTTGACCGTCTCCAGAAACAGCTGCACACTCTCTCTTAGAGTAAAAATTGATGACTTCGGGGTGTAGACCACCACGGGGGCCATCAAGTGGACTTCTGGGAGAGATACTGCACAGGACACGGAAAACATCTAAAGAAGAATAACTGGGGGACTACATATGGTGCCAGTAATCATGACACAATAATATGAGCTGGTGATATTACCTATACAAAAAAAAAAAAAAAATTATAAAAAAATATTGGTGTGTGAAGTGTAATACCTAGTTAGAAAAACAGAATCAAATTCATCATTATAACCCCCCTCTGCATTACCCTGTTTATTATTTTTCAAGCAAGCACTTTGTTCTAATTCGTCCACTCTCTGGCGTGCTCCTTGTATAAGGGGTTTGGGATACCCTTTTTGTTTAAAACGATCCTCCAGGTTCTCTAGTTGTTGTAGGTATTTTTGTGTGGAAGAACAATTCCTTCGGATTCTTTTCATTTGACCGAATGGAATGTTCTTCTTCCATTATTTAAGATGGCAACTGTTAAAGTCGAGGTATCTGTTTGCATTCACCTCCTTAAAATAGTTGGCAGTATGCGAACAGCCATCCTGAATATAGATATTTAAATCCAGGAACTCACATTTTTTGGGGGACTGATGCAGCGCTGCCTTTGGCAATTTCTGGCTCTGCTATAGCGCTTTTTTTGAGGGGGCGTGTCGGCTGCCCCTTCATCTGGCGGTCAACCTGCGCCGCCGGGACGCAGCGCCGCCGGGACCGCCTGGAGGACGTCGCTCGCAACGGGACCACTCGGGACACCGCATGGTCGGGTAAGTGATGCCGGGGGATGGGTAAGGGACACTTAGCAGAGCGGTGTGTGTCCCGATCCCCGTGATCGGGACTTACACACCGCGCTGCTAAATATTCTGATAGCGAAACGCTGCTATTAGCTAGTCAGAGTTGACCAGCTGATAGCAGCGATCGCTGGGGGGGGGGGGTGGGGGATGAAACCCCCCGTGGTCGCATGGTAAGATGGCTGGCTATCAGTGATAGCCACCATCTTACCGGGCGCTGCGGGATGCCGCGAGTAGCGGCAAAAATGTTCATGACGTACCTGTATGTCATGGGTCGGGAACACCTTGCCACCCATGACGTACAGGTATGTCATAGGTCGGGAAGGGGTTAATGGTATAGAGAACTGTGTCTAGTGCATTAACTCTGATTTTTTGCCCATTGAAACCAGTAGGCCCATTGTGGTCTATGGGGAAAGCTGCTGAGTTGCCCATAGCAACCAATCAGATCGCTTCTTTCATTTTTGAAAAAGTCTCTGAAAAATGAAGGAAGTAATCTGATTGGTTGCTATGGGCAACTCAGAAACTTTTCCAGGAAAATATGCTGAGTTGCCCATAGCAACCAATCAGATCGCTTCTTTCATTTTGCAAAGGCATTGTGAAAAATGAAAGAAGCAATCTGGTTGCTATGGGCAACTGCACAACTCTTCCTCTACACTGGTCTTAATGAATCTCCCCCATAGAGGGAGATTTATCAAAACCTGCCCAGAGGAAAAGTTTCTGAGTTGCCCATAGCAACCAATCAGATCGCTTCTTTCATTTTTGAAAAAGCCTCTGAAAAATGAAGGATATTTTTGAGATTTTGGAAGCTGGGATACTCACTACACCCATGCATATCTAGATAATTAAGTATGGGGGGAACTTAAATTTATTTTTTAAATCACATGGAGTTTTGACTTTACTTCATTATGGTCGAATAAAGCACTTAAAGAGTTCCTTAAAATTAAAGATTCACTCTTTTGGATGAAAAGGGGCTTATTTATGTAAATCAATTATACGCTTTAGGTCAAATAAAGTCGTTTGAAGAGATAGCCCATAAGTGTGTGGGGGGAAGACAATCACAAACATTGTTTTTTACAAATAAGTAACACAGATCATAAAGCAATAAAAGGAGAGATTGGAGATTTCAGGGATTCTATATATAAGAAAAGTTTAATTAGACTATTTCCTTATGCAAAGTTGCTGTCTGGGCATGCTGGGAGTTGTGGTTCTGCAGCGGTTGGGGGTTCACAGCTTGAAGACCACTGCTATAGAGGGTGCAAATGTATCTGAGCCCTGGAACTCAAATAATGTGAAATATGAGATGATCAAAATGGAGCCCCTGCACTAATTACTTGGGTTCTGAGGTCTGTAAGGTCCATAGTAAAAACATCAGGTTCTGTCTATAGCAGATACTAAATCATGGCAGCTCAAAGAAACAAGCAGTCATTCTGACATGTCACATGTGATGTCATAGACAGCTGGAGGCCTGACATCCCACTGACAGCCGCCCGAGCCTTCAGTCTGTTCCAGTGCGATTAGTGAGAATAGTGAGATTAGCGTCTTCTTTTTCTACTTGTCTGAAATGGAGCTAAAAGGACTGGGGTTCGTCCCCCTCCTGTTGGCGTTTTGGTGTGCGGCCTGGCTTGCCACCAGCTACATCATGACGGTCGTCCTCGGCCATGCAGCCTCGCCACTGATGAGCATCAGGTAAGATAAACAAGCAAATGATTCTTATTTCATGGGTTGGGAGTGAGGAAATATCCATAATAACATTGGTTTCTTTTCCTTCACAGTGACGTGGGAAATGTCTTTCCCGAAGGCATATTATTCAGAATTGGATTCATAGGGACGTCCATTGGCACTTTGGTACTAACCTTTCTTATTTATAAGTATATGGTTATGCATACTGAAGAGTTCAGGGGTCATCAGGTCCTGATCCAGAGGATCCTGCTGGCCATTGTGTGGGCCTCCTGTTTTTCCACAGCTGTTATGCATGTATTGTCCCCCGAAGAATATCCCAGGATACACTTTGTCAGCACGATAATTTCCATTACATGTGAAGCCTTATACTACCTTGGGCAGTCCATCCAGATGTATAAATTACCAGGAGCAAAAAAAGTCATCCACCATAGTAGATGCACCTGCTGTGGCCTGACTTTTGTCTGTGTAGTTTTCTATTTTGGATATGAAACATTAAAGGAATTATTCCATAATGATGAAGACTGGGACGAGATCCGTGAAATCCCCATCATAATCATCGAGTGGGTGATGCTTCTACTGATCCTGATAAACATCGTGACCTATTATTCCACCATGCAGAGGTTATTGTTGACCGTCTCCAGAAACAGCTGCACACTCTCTCTTAGAGTAAAAATTGATGACTTCGGGGTGTAGACCACCACGGGGGCCATCAAGTGGACTTCTGGGAGAGATACTGCACAGGACACGGAAAACATCTAAAGAAGAATAACTGGGGGACTACATATGGTGCCAGTAATCATGACACAATAATATGAGCTGGTGATATTACCTATACAAAAAAAAAAAAAAAAAAAAATTATAAAAAAATATTGGTGTGTGAAGTGTAATACCTAGTTAGAAAAACAGAATCAAATTCATCATTATAACCCACCTCTGCATTACCCTGTTTATTATTTTTCAAGCAAGCACTTTGTTCTAATTCGTCCACTCTCTGGCGTGCTCCTTGTATAAGGGGTTTGGGATACCCTTTTTGTTTAAAACGATCCTCCAGGTTCTCTAGTTGTTGTAGGTATTTTTGTGTGGAAGAACAATTCCTTCGGATTCTTTTCATTTGACCGAATGGAATGTTCTTCTTCCATTATTTAAGATGGCAACTGTTAAAGTCGAGGTATCTGTTTGCATTCACCTCCTTAAAATAGTTGGCAGTATGCGAACAGCCATCCTGAATATAGATATTTAAATCCAGGAACTCACATTTTTTGGGGGACTGATGCAGCGCTGCCTTTGGCAATTTCTGGCTCTGCTATAGCGCTTTTTTTGAGGGGGCGTGTCGGCTGCCCCTTCATCTGGCGGTCAACCTGCGCCGCCGGGACGCAGCGCCGCCGGGACCGCCTGGAGGACGTCGCTCGCAACGGGACCACTCGGGACACCGCATGGTCGGGTAAGTGATGCCGGGGGATGGGTAAGGGACACTTAGCAGAGCGGTGTGTGTCCCGATCCCCGTGATCGGGACTTACACACCGCGCTGCTAAATATTCTGATAGCGAAACGCTGCTATTAGCTAGTCAGAGTTGACCAGCTGATAGCAGCGATCGCTGGGGGGGGGGGGTGGGTGATGAAACCCCCCGTGGTCGCATGGTAAGATGGCTGGCTATCAGTGATAGCCACCATCTTACCGGGCGCTGCGGGATGCCGCGAGTAGCGGCAAAAATGTTCATGACGTACCTGTATGTCATGGGTCGGGAACACCTTGCCACCCATGACGTACAGGTATGTCATAGGTCGGGAAGGGGTTAATGGTATAGAGAACTGTGTCTAGTGCATTAACTCTGATTTTTTGCCCATTGAAACCAGTAGGCCCATTGTGGTCTATGGGGAAAGCTGCTGAGTTGCCCATAGCAACCAATCAGATCGCTTCTTTCATTTTTGAAAAAGTCTCTGAAAAATGAAGGAAGTAATCTGATTGGTTGCTATGGGCAACTCAGAAACTTTTCCAGGAAAATATGCTGAGTTGCCCATAGCAACCAATCAGATCGCTTCTTTCATTTTGCAAAGGCATTGTGAAAAATGAAAGAAGCAATCTGGTTGCTATGGGCAACTGCACAACTCTTCCTCTACACTGGTCTTAATGAATCTCCCCCATAGAGGGAGATTTATCAAAACCTGCCCAGAGGAAAAGTTTCTGAGTTGCCCATAGCAACCAATCAGATCGCTTCTTTCATTTTTGAAAAAGCCTCTGAAAAATGAAGGATATTTTTGAGATTTTGGAAGCTGGGATACTCACTACACCCATGCATATCTAGATAATTAAGTATGGGGGGAACTTAAATTTATTTTTTAAATCACATGGAGTTTTGACTTTACTTCATTATGGTCGAATAAAGCACTTAAAGAGTTCCTTAAAATTAAAGATTCACTCTTTTGGATGAAAAGGGGCTTATTTATGTAAATCAATTATACGCTTTAGGTCAAATAAAGTCGTTTGAAGAGATAGCCCATAAGTGTGTGGGGGGAAGACAATCACAAACATTGTTTTTTACAAATAAGTAACACAGATCATAAAGCAATAAAAGGAGAGATTGGAGATTTCAGGGATTCTATATATAAGAAAAGTTTAATTAGACTATTTCCTTATGCAAAGTTGCTGTCTGGGCATGCTGGGAGTTGTGGTTCTGCAGCGGTTGGGGGTTCACAGCTTGAAGACCACTGCTATAGAGGGTGCAAATGTATCTGAGCCCTGGAACTCAAATAATGTGAAATATGAGATGATCAAAATGGAGCCCCTGCACTAATTACTTGGGTTCTGAGGTCTGTAAGGTCCATAGTAAAAACATCAGGTTCTGTCTATAGCAGATACTAAATCATGGCAGCTCAAAGAAACAAGCAGTCATTCTGACATGTCACATGTGATGTCATAGACAGCTGGAGGCCTGACATCCCACTGACAGCCGCCCGAGCCTTCAGTCTGTTCCAGTGCGATTAGTGAGAATAGTGAGATTAGCGTCTTCTTTTTCTACTTGTCTGAAATGGAGCTAAAAGGACTGGGGTTCGTCCCCCTCCTGTTGGCGTTTTGGTGTGCGGCCTGGCTTGCCACCAGCTACATCATGACGGTCGTCCTCGGCCATGCAGCCTCGCCACTGATGAGCATCAGGTAAGATAAACAAGCAAATGATTCTTATTTCATGGGTTGGGAGTGAGGAAATATCCATAATAACATTGGTTTCTTTTCCTTCACAGTGACGTGGGAAATGTCTTTCCCGAAAGCATATTATTCAGAATTGGATTTATAGGGACGTCCATTGGCACTTTGGTACTAACCTTTCTTATTTATAAGTATATGGTTATGCATACTGAAGAGTTCAGGGGTCATCAGGTCCTGATCCAGAGGATCCTGCTGGCCATTGTGTGGGCCTCCTGTTTTTCCACAGCTGTTATGCATGTATTGTCCCCCGAAGAATATCCCAGGATACACTTTGTCAGCACGATAATTTCCATTACATGTGAAGCCTTATACTACCTTGGGCAGTCCATCCAGATGTATAAATTACCAGGAGCAAAAAAAGTCATCCACCATAGTAGATGCACCTGCTGTGGCCTGACTTTTGTCTGTGTAGTTTTCTATTTTGGATATGAAACATTAAAGGAATTATTCCATAATGATGAAGACTGGGACGAGATCCGTGAAATCCCCATCATAATCATCGAGTGGGTGATGCTTCTACTGATCCTGATAAACATCGTGACCTATTATTCCACCATGCAGAGGTTATTGTTGACCGTCTCCAGAAACAGCTGCACACTCTCTCTTAGAGTAAAAATTGATGACTTCGGGGTGTAGACCACCACGGGGGCCATCAAGTGGACTTCTGGGAGAGATACTGCACAGGACACGGAAAACATCTAAAGAAGAATAACTGGGGGACTACATATGGTGCCAGTAATCATGACACAATAATATGAGCTGGTGATATTACCTATACAAAAAAAAAAAAAATTATAAAAAAATATTGGTGTGTGAAGTGTAATACCTAGTTAGAAAAACAGAATCAAATTCATCATTATAACCCCCCTCTGCATTACCCTGTTTATTATTTTTCAAGCAAGCACTTTGTTCTAATTCGTCCACTCTCTGGCGTGCTCCTTGTATAAGGGGTTTGGGATACCCTTTTTGTTTAAAACGATCCTCCAGGTTCTCTAGTTGTTGTAGGTATTTTTGTGTGGAAGAACAATTCCTTCGGATTCTTTTCATTTGACCGAATGGAATGTTCTTCTTCCATTATTTAAGATGGCAACTGTTAAAGTCGAGGTATCTGTTTGCATTCACCTCCTTAAAATAGTTGGCAGTATGCGAACAGCCATCCTGAATATAGATATTTAAATCCAGGAACTCACATTTTTTGGGGGACTGATGCAGCGCTGCCTTTGGCAATTTCTGGCTCTGCTATAGCGCTTTTTTTGAGGGGGCGTGTCGGCTGCCCCTTCATCTGGCGGTCAACCTGCGCCGCCGGGACGCAGCGCCGCCGGGACCGCCTGGAGGACGTCGCTCGCAACGGGACCACTCGGGACACCGCATGGTCGGGTAAGTGATGCCGGGGGATGGGTAAGGGACACTTAGCAGAGCGGTGTGTGTCCCGATCCCCGTGATCGGGACTTACACACCGCGCTGCTAAATATTCTGATAGCGAAACGCTGCTATTAGCTAGTCAGAGTTGACCAGCTGATAGCAGCGATCGCTGGGGGGGGGGTGGGTGATGAAACCCCCCGTGGTCGCATGGTAAGATGGCTGGCTATCAGTGATAGCCACCATCTTACCGGGCGCTGCGGGATGCCGCGAGTAGCGGCAAAAATGTTCATGACGTACCTGTATGTCATGGGTCGGGAACACCTTGCCACCCATGACGTACAGGTATGTCATAGGTCGGGAAGGGGTTAATGGTATAGAGAACTGTGTCTAGTGCATTAACTCTGATTTTTTGCCCATTGAAACCAGTAGGCCCATTGTGGTCTATGGGGAAAGCTGCTGAGTTGCCCATAGCAACCAATCAGATCGCTTCTTTCATTTTTGAAAAAGTCTCTGAAAAATGAAGGAAGTAATCTGATTGGTTGCTATGGGCAACTCAGAAACTTTTCCAGGAAAATATGCTGAGTTGCCCATAGCAACCAATCAGATCGCTTCTTTCATTTTGCAAAGGCATTGTGAAAAATGAAAGAAGCAATCTGGTTGCTATGGGCAACTGCACAACTCTTCCTCTACACTGGTCTTAATGAATCTCCCCCATAGAGGGAGATTTATCAAAACCTGCCCAGAGGAAAAGTTTCTGAGTTGCCCATAGCAACCAATCAGATCGCTTCTTTCATTTTTGAAAAAGCCTCTGAAAAATGAAGGATATTTTTGAGATTTTGGAAGCTGGGATACTCACTACACCCATGCATATCTAGATAATTAAGTATGGGGGGAACTTAAATTTATTTTTTAAATCACATGGAGTTTTGACTTTACTTCATTATGGTCGAATAAAGCACTTAAAGAGTTCCTTAAAATTAAAGATTCACTCTTTTGGATGAAAAGGGGCTTATTTATGTAAATCAATTATACGCTTTAGGTCAAATAAAGTCGTTTGAAGAGATAGCCCATAAGTGTGTGGGGGGAAGACAATCACAAACATTGTTTTTTACAAATAAGTAACACAGATCATAAAGCAATAAAAGGAGAGATTGGAGATTTCAGGGATTCTATATATAAGAAAAGTTTAATTAGACTATTTCCTTATGCAAAGTTGCTGTCTGGGCATGCTGGGAGTTGTGGTTCTGCAGCGGTTGGGGGTTCACAGCTTGAAGACCACTGCTATAGAGGGTGCAAATGTATCTGAGCCCTGGAACTCAAATAATGTGAAATATGAGATGATCAAAATGGAGCCCCTGCACTAATTACTTGGGTTCTGAGGTCTGTAAGGTCCATAGTAAAAACATCAGGTTCTGTCTATAGCAGATACTAAATCATGGCAGCTCAAAGAAACAAGCAGTCATTCTGACATGTCACATGTGATGTCATAGACAGCTGGAGGCCTGACATCCCACTGACAGCCGCCCGAGCCTTCAGTCTGTTCCAGTGCGATTAGTGAGAATAGTGAGATTAGCGTCTTCTTTTTCTACTTGTCTGAAATGGAGCTAAAAGGACTGGGGTTCGTCCCCCTCCTGTTGGCGTTTTGGTGTGCGGCCTGGCTTGCCACCAGCTACATCATGACGGTCGTCCTCGGCCATGCAGCCTCGCCACTGATGAGCATCAGGTAAGATAAACAAGCAAATGATTCTTATTTCATGGGTTGGGAGTGAGGAAATATCCATAATAACATTGGTTTCTTTTCCTTCACAGTGACGTGGGAAATGTCTTTCCCGAAAGCATATTATTCAGAATTGGATTTATAGGGACGTCCATTGGCACTTTGGTACTAACCTTTCTTATTTATAAGTATATGGTTATGCATACTGAAGAGTTCAGGGGTCATCAGGTCCTGATCCAGAGGATCCTGCTGGCCATTGTGTGGGCCTCCTGTTTTTCCACAGCTGTTATGCATGTATTGTCCCCCGAAGAATATCCCAGGATACACTTTGTCAGCACGATAATTTCCATTACATGTGAAGCCTTATACTACCTTGGGCAGTCCATCCAGATGTATAAATTACCAGGAGCAAAAAAAGTCATCCACCATAGTAGATGCACCTGCTGTGGCCTGACTTTTGTCTGTGTAGTTTTCTATTTTGGATATGAAACATTAAAGGAATTATTCCATAATGATGAAGACTGGGACGAGATCCGTGAAATCCCCATCATAATCATCGAGTGGGTGATGCTTCTACTGATCCTGATAAACATCGTGACCTATTATTCCACCATGCAGAGGTTATTGTTGACCGTCTCCAGAAACAGCTGCACACTCTCTCTTAGAGTAAAAATTGATGACTTCGGGGTGTAGACCACCACGGGGGCCATCAAGTGGACTTCTGGGAGAGATACTGCACAGGACACGGAAAACATCTAAAGAAGAATAACTGGGGGACTACATATGGTGCCAGTAATCATGACACAATAATATGAGCTGGTGATATTACCTATACAAAAAAAAAATAAAAAAAAATTATAAAAAAATATTGGTGTGTGAAGTGTAATACCTAGTTAGAAAAACAGAATCAAATTCATCATTATAACCCCCCTCTGCATTACCCTGTTTATTATTTTTCAAGCAAGCACTTTGTTCTAATTCGTCCACTCTCTGGCGTGCTCCTTGTATAAGGGGTTTGGGATACCCTTTTTGTTTAAAACGATCCTCCAGGTTCTCTAGTTGTTGTAGGTATTTTTGTGTGGAAGAACAATTCCTTCGGATTCTTTTCATTTGACCGAATGGAATGTTCTTCTTCCATTATTTAAGATGGCAACTGTTAAAGTCGAGGTATCTGTTTGCATTCACCTCCTTAAAATAGTTGGCAGTATGCGAACAGCCATCCTGAATATAGATATTTAAATCCAGGAACTCACATTTTTTGGGGGACTGATGCAGCGCTGCCTTTGGATATCTCTGGCTCTGCCATAGCGCTTTTTTTGAGGGGGCGTGTCGGCTGCCCCTTCATCTGGCGGTCAACCTGCGCTATCTGGCCAGCGAGCCAGGGCCCCGTGCAGGAGATCACGGGGCCCCCCAGCGGTCGGACCCCCGCAATCTGAAACTTATCCCCTATCCTTGGGACAGGGCCGGACTGGGGATGAAATCCAGCCCTGGAAATTACTGTATACCAGCCCCACAGCATTGTGTCATTGTGCCGGCAAACAGCCACCGAGCACAGGCGTATCACTTTGCGTGGCTATACATATATATATATATCACAGAAGGAATACACCAGTACTTTGCCAAATTTTTCAATAAAGTGGTGTCAGCGACCAAGACCTGATCATAGTCCACCACAAATTCAAAAAGTAAAATGGCACAACACTCCCTTATAATCAGGGCCGGTTTTAGGCTTAGCGTGGCCTTAGGCAAAATCAAAAGTGGGGCCCCAAAAGTCATAGTAGTGCACTAACTAGATTTGAACAATTTTGGTCACTTCAAATACTATAAAAAAAATATCTAAAAAGCTATTGAAATGTCCCATCAAAACAAAAATGGTACCGATAAAAACTACAAATCACAGCGCAAAAAATGACCCTCACATCCCCATATACAGAAAAATAAGAGTTATAGGGATCAAAATAGTACAATTTTATATTTTTGTATAGTTCCCCCCACATTAGGTAAAGAGTATAGCTCCCCCACATTAGGTGTGCAGTATAGTTCCCCCACATTAGGTGCAGTATAGTCCCCCTCATTAGGTGCAGTATAGTTCTCCCCACATTAGGTGCAGTATAGTTCCCCCACTTCAGGTGCAGTATAGTTCTCCCCACATTAGGTACAGTATAGTTCCCCCACATTAGGTGCAGTATAGTCCCCCACATTAGGTGCAGTATAGTCCCCCACATTAGGTGCAGTATAGTCCCCCACATTAGGTGCAGTATAGTCCCCCACATAAGGTGCAGTATAGTTCCCCCACTTCAGGTGCTGTATAGTTCCCCCACTTTAGGTGCAGTATAGTTCTAACCACATTAGGTACAGTATAGTTCCCCCACATTAGGTGCAGTATAGTCCGCCACATTAGGTGCAGTATAGTTCTCCCCACATTAGGTGCAGTATAGTTCTCCCCACATTAGGTGCAGTATAGTTCTCCCCACATTAGGTGCAGTATAGTTCCCCCACATTAGGTGCAGTATAGTTCTCCCCACATTAGGTGCAGTATAGCTCTCCACATTAGGTGCAGTATAGCTCTCCACATTAGGTGCAGTATAGTTCCCCACATTAAGTGCAGTATAGTTCCCCACATTAGGTGCAGTATAGTTCTCCCCACATTAGGTGCAGTATAGTTCCCCCACTTCACGTGCAGTATAGTTCTCCCCACATTAGATACAGTATAGTTCCCCCACATTAGGTGCAGTATAGTTCTCCCCACATTAGGTGCAGTATAGTTCTCCCCACATTAGGTGCAGTATAGTTCTCCCCACATTAGGTGCAGTATAGTTCTCCCCACATTAGGTGCAGTATAGTTCTCCCCACATTAGGTGCAGTATAGTTCTCCCCACACTAGGTGCAGTATAGCTCTCCACATTAGGTGCAGTATAGCTCTCCACATTAGGTGCAGTACAGTTCCCTGCACATTAGGTGCAGTATAGCTCTCCACATTAGGCTGGCATTATAGTTCCCCCACATTAGGTGCAGTATATAATCCCCCCCCCCCCCCTCATTAGGTGCAGTATAGTTCCCGCACATTAGATGCAGTATAGTTCACCACATTAGGTACAGTATAGCTCTCCACATTAGGTGCAGTACAGTTCCCTCCACATTAGGTGCAGTATAGCTCCCCACATTAGGTTGGCAGTATAGTTCCCCCACATTAGGTGCAGTATATAGTCCCCCCTCATTAGGTGCAGTATAGTTCCCCCACATTAGGTGCAGTGTAGTTCCCCACATTAGGTGCAGTATAGTTCCCCACATTAGGTGCAGTATAGTTCCCCCACATTAGGTGCAGTATAGCTCTTCACATTAGTTGCAGTATAGTTCTCCCCACATTAGGTGCAGTATAGTCCCCCACATTGGGTGCAGTACAGTCCCCCACATTAGGTGCAGTATAGTTCCCCCACATTAGGTTGGCTGTATAGTTCCCCCACTTCAGGTGCAGTATAGTTCTCCCCATATTAGGTACAGTATAGTTCCCCCACATTAGGTGCAGTATAGTTCTCCCCACATTAGGTGCAGTATAGTCCCCCACATTAGGTGCAGTATAGTTCTCCCCACATTAGGTGCAGTATAGTTCTCCCCACATTAGGTGCAGTATAGTTCTCCCCACATTAGGTGCAGTATAGTTCTCCCCACATTAGGTGCAGTATAGTTCTCCACATTAGGTGCAGTATAGTTCTCCCCACATTAGGTGCAGTATAGTTCTCCCCACATTAGGTGCAGTATAGTTCTCCCCACATTAGGTGCAGTATAGTTCTCCACATTAGGTGCAGTATAGTTCTCCCCACATTAGGTGCAGTATAGCTCTCCACATTAGGTGCAGTACAGTTCCCTCCACATTAGGTGCAGTATAGATCCCCACATTAGGTTGGTAGTATAGTTCCCCCACATTAGGTGCAATATATAGTCCTCCCCCCCCCCCCCTCATTAGGTACAGTATAGCTCCCCACATTAGGTTGACAGTATAGTTCCCCCACATTAGGTGCAGTATATAGTCCCCCCCCCCCTCATTAGGTGCAGTATAGTGCCCCCACATTAGGTGCAGTATAGTTCCCCACATTAGGTACAGTATAGCTCTCCACATTAGGTGCAGTACAGTTCCCTGCACATTAGGTGCAGTATAGCTCTCCACATTAGGCTGGCATTATAGTTCCCCCACATTAGGTGCAGTATATAATCCCCACCCTCCCCCCCTCATTAGGTGCAGTATAGTTCCCGCACATTAGATGCAGTATAGTTCACCACATTAGGTACAGTATAGCTCTCCACATTAGGTGCAGTACAGTTCCCTCCACATTAGGTGCAGTATAGCTCCCCACATTAGGTTGGCAGTATAGTTCCCCCACATTAGGTGCAGTATATAGTCCCCCCTCATTAGGTGCAGTATAGTTCCCCCACATTAGGTGCAGTGTAGTTCCCCACATTAGGTGCAGTATAGTTCCCCCACATTAGGTGCAGTATAGCTCTTCACATTAGGTGCAGTATAGTTCTCCCCACATTAGGTGCAGTATAGTCCCCCACATTGGGTGCAGTACAGTCCCCCACATTAGGTGCAGTATAGTTCCCCCACATTAGGTTGGCTGTATAGTTCCCCCACTTCAGGTGCAGTATAGTTCTCCCCATATTAGGTACAGTATAGTTCCCCCACATTAGGTGCAGTATAGTTCTCCCCACATTAGGTGCAGTATAGTCCCCCACATTAGGTGCAGTATAGTTCTCCCCACATTAGGTGCAGTATAGTTCTCCCCACATTAGGTGCAGTATAGTTCTCCCCACATTAGGTGCAGTATAGTTCTCCCCACATTAGGTGCAGTATAGTTCTCCACATTAGGTGCAGTATAGTTCTCCACATTAGTTGCAGTATAGCTCTCCACATTAGGTGCAGTACAGTTCCCTCCACATTAGGTGCAGTATAGATCCCCACATTAGGTTGGCAGTATAGTTCCCCCACATTAGGTGCAATATATAGTCCTCCCCCCCCCTCATTAGGTACAGTATAGCTCCCCACATTAGGTTGACAGTATAGTTCCCCCACATTAGGTGCAGTATATAGTCCCCCCCCCCTCATTAGGTGCAGTATAGTGCCCCCACATTAGGTGCAGTATAGTTCCCCACATTAGGTACAGTATAGCTCTCCACATTAGGTGCAGTACAGTTCCCTCCACATTAGGTGCAGTATAGCTCCCCACATTAGGTTGGCAGTATAGTTCCCCCACATTAGGTGCAGTATATAATCCCCCCCTCATTAGGTGCAGTATAGTTCCCCCACATTAGGTGCAGTATAGTTCCTCACATTAGGTGCAGTATAGTTCCCCCACATTAGGTGCAGTATAGTTCTCCCCATATTAGGTGCAGTATAGTTCCCTCCACATTAGGTGCAGTATAGTTCTCCCCACATTAGGTGCAGTATAGTTCTCCCCACATTAGGTGCAGTATAGTTCCCCCACATTAGGTGCAGTGTAGTCCCACACATTGGTGCAGTATAGTTCTCCCCACATTAGGTGCAGTATAGTTCTCCCCACATTAGGTGCAGTATAGTTCCCCCACATTAGGTGCAGTATAGTTCCCCACATTAGGTGCAGTATAGTTCTCCCCACATTAGGTGCAGTATAGTTCCCTCCACATTAGGTGCAGTATAGTTCTCCCCACATTAGGTGCAGTATAGTTCCCCCACATTAGGTGCAGTATAGATCCCCCACATTAGGTGCAGTATAGTTCTCCCCACATTGGTGCAGTATAGTTCCCCACATTAGGTGCAGTATAGTCCCACACATTGGTGCAGTATAGTTCCCCACATTAGGTGCAGTATAGTTCCCTCCACATTAGGTGCAGTATAGTTCTCCCCACATTAGGTGCAGTATAGTCCCCCACATTAGGTGCAGTATAGTTCCCCACATTAGGTGCAGTATAGATCCCCCACATTAGGTGCAGTATAGTTCTCCCCACATTGGTGCAGTATAGTTCCCCACATTAGGTGCAGTATAGTTCCCTCCACATTAGGTGCAGTATAGTTCCCCACATTAGGTGCAGTATAGTTCCCTCCACATTAGGTGCAGTATAGTTCCCCCACATTAGGTGCAGTATAGTTCCCCCACATTAGGTGCAGTATAGTTCCCCACATTAGGTGCAGTATAGTTCCCCACATTAGGTGCAGTATAGTTCCCTCCACATTAGGTGCAGTATAGTTCCCTCCACATTAAGGTGCAGTATAGTTCTCCCCACATTAGGTGCAGTATAGTTCTCCCCACATTAGGTGCAGTATAGTTCTCCCCACATTAGGTGCAGTATAGTTCCCCCACATTAGGTGCAGTATAGTTCCCCCACATTAGGTGCAGTATAGTTCTCCCCACATTAGGTGCAGTATAGTTCCCCACATTAGGTGCAGTATAGTTCCCACATTAGGTGCAGTCATAGTTCCCTCCACATTAGGTGCAGTATAGTTCTCCCCACATTAGGTGCAGTATAGTTCTCCCCACATTAGGTGCAGTATAGTTCCCCCACATTAGGGTGCAGTATAGTTCCCCCACATTAGGTGCAGTATAGTTCTCCCACATTAGGTGCAGTATAGTTCCCCCACATTAGGTGCAGTATAGTTCCCCCACATTAGGTGCAGTATAGTTCCCCCACATTAGGTGCAGTATAGTTCCCCACATTAGGTGCAGTATAGTCCCACACATTGGTGCAGTATAGTCCCCAGGCCCGTCGCTACCGGACCGGCAAACCAAGCAATTGCTTGGGGCCCCGAGCTGGCTGGGGGGCCCCGAGCAGAGCCGGTGCTTGCCCGTCCTGTAGCGACGGGACACTTCGGGGGGCCCGCACATTTCACCAAAATTACATTTTTGAGGGGCGCGGGCCCCTTAAGAAACAAAGCAGGGCCGGCACCGGACAGGTCAGGGGATGATTGGAGTAGAGACGTCACGTGCCCCGCGCAGGCACGCACGTTTACGCCAATCACCTGACCTGTCCCTGCTTGCGTCCCCGCGGGAACCTCCAGCATCCTCCGTGCAGTGACAGGAGCAGCAGCAGACTCCCGCCTCTGCAACGATCCCCGGCAGGGTAAGTAAACTGGCGCGGGGGGCCCGGGGGGATTGTATGGTTGTCAGGGGACTGCAATGGTGATGAGAGGTGTTTGTGTGTGTGTGTGTGTGTGTGTGTGTGTGTGTGTGTGTGTGTGTGTGTGTGTGTGTGGGGGGGGGGGGGGGGGGGGGGGGGGGGGGGTGGGGGGGGGTCATGGGGGTCATGAGAGATGCAGGAGGGGTGTTATGGGGGTCATGAGAGATGCAGGAGGGGTGTTATGGGGGTCATGAGAGATGCAGGGGGGGTGTTATGGGGGTCATGAGAGATGCAGGAGGGGTGTTATTGGGGATCATGAGAGATGCAGGGGGGGTGTTATGGGGATCATGAGAGATGCAGGAGGGGTGTTATGGGGGTCATGAGAGATGCAGGAGGGGTGTGTTATGGGGGTC
>NW_026609133.1:0-40276 GCF_029499605.1 Hyla sarda | reverse complement strand
ATCAAGTTCAACCAGGGAATTAAGGGGTAGGGGTGTGGCGCGATATTGGGGAAGGGATGAGATTTTATATTTCTTCATAAGCATTAATCTTATTTTGTCAATTAGGAACATTCAGCACCCACCCGCTATCAAGGCAGCTGCCTATCATGTCATGCCCTACCTGCACAGGTGTGCTGGCTACTCAAATGATCCAATTAAGGAGGCCATTTAGTCAGCAGCAGCAGAAGTCCTGTGCCTGGACGCTCCAACAGCGGCCAGACACAAGCAGAAGCAGCAGAAGCAGCAGCAGCAGCACCACCTTTTGTTTTTTGGCTGCAGCAGCAAGGCCCACAGGGCTGGCTAGCTGGCTAGCCAGCAAGCAGGTAGCAATGAAAGTAGGAATCTTTCTTTTTAACCCTGTAAGGGGGTGGTGCACTGTACCCGAAGATACTGCCATATCGGGTCAATGCATAGGGCGACGGAAGCAAGCTTCGAAATCGGCCCCCGTTCTCAAAAATCCATTTAATATATGGTCCCCAGATAGGGGACGTATCAGATATTAAACTGATAAGAACAGATACTACACTTGATCTTAGCCAAAAGGCCGAGAAGCGATAACCGTGAAAGGGGCGGGCCCAACAAGGTCCCCTTCATGGGCACTATCACTGCTTGCTGTCAGGGAGGCTGCCAGACAATTTTCCATGCACACTCTGGGCTGGGGGGCAGTCAACCACCAGTACACACAGCAGAACCTAAACCCATACCATTATTGCTAAGCAGCAAGACAGGGGCCCATTGCACTCCCACGGGGCCTTTTTAAATGCAATCCATAACCCGGATTTGCCAGGAACCCTTCTTACTCCTCCTATTTGCATGTGACACTGGGCTTAGGATCTGCATAGGAAACACACACACAAGCACACACCTACCTTTGTTGCCTGCAGATGCCTCCTTGGCTGTCCCCAAACGGTATCAAACCAACACCCACGGGAAGCTGTAAGCATAGAGGACATGCCTGCACCCCATTGGACTTACCTGTGTGGGTTAAATCCGGGTTATTTGACAACCTATGGCGGTGATGGTTCTGCTCAGGCAGAGCAGTGCTGATGCTCCTCATAAAGCTGTCGCTGCTGTGAAGGTTCTAGGTGACATCACAAATCCCTATGGTTACATACACAACAAAGCTGGGTTGTTGTTGTTTACACTCTGCAAGGCCTGTGGAAGTGAGTGACATCATAGCACTGTAGTTCTGAGGGTTCTAGATGGATGCAACAATCTCCTGTTGCTTCTATGAAGGCCATAATAGACGACATCACCAAACAGCTCCATAGTCACATACACAGCAAAGGAGAGATGTTGTTTACACCTAGTGATGTCAGTGGTATTGAGTGACATCACAGCACAGTGCTAAGGCTCCTGGGCCTGGACACAGCAGCGGCTGCAATATCTCAACGGAGAATACGTTTATATATATGTGTGTGTGTGCGCGTATATATATATATATATATATATATATATATATATATATATATATATTTCTCCGCCGAAATCACTTTTAAACCCATTTCCACCTTTTTTTCCCTTCTCTTCCTCTTACTTTTTTTTCACGTTTTTTTACGTTTTTCTCCTTTTCGCCTCTTTTCTGGGCGTATTATTCTTCTTTTTCTTCTTTTTTTTCGTCTAATGCATACCCCATCAGTGCAGCAATGCTTATTCAATACCGCCAGCAGATGGAGACACTGGGGGATAATTTTCTAAGGATTTATACTGATTTTTCCTGTCTGAATTTGTCGCACAGAAAGTTGCAGGCCAAATATGTGTGACATTTCTGCGACTTTAGCTTCTAGAGCATTTTTACAACATTATACATAGGTGCTGAATACATAAAAAGCGACTGTTCAGCGACAGACAAGTCGCATCGGCTGAAAGTAGGCCAGAATGTCAGTCCATGTTGGAGCAGGTTTAGATACAGTCTAAAGTATAGATCTCAAAGTCTGTGCACAGAATTTAGCAAGGGCCTCGCACCTTCTGATGCATCAGGTAGGTGCACAATAGCATAGCCTAACCCTCTGTACTTTGGTCTATATTGATGCGGGACATAGACAGCCAGCTGATGACCAATCCATTAGTGCAATGGATGGCTGGAAGCATTTGTCTTTGCCTTTGCAATACCACAGAAGCAATGCATGGTCAATGTACAGCAATGACACACCTGTGTGAACAGCCAGGAGACCCCCCCCCCCCCCCCCATGTTATGTTACATAGTTACATAGTTAGTACGGTCGAAAAAAGACATATGTCCATCAAGTTCAACCAGGGAATTAAGGGGTAGGGGTGTGGCGCGATATTGGGGAAGGGATGAGATTTTATATTTCTTCATAAGCATTAATCTTATTTTGTCAATTAGGAACATTCAGCACCCACCCGCTATCAAGGCAGCTGCCTATCATGTCATGCCCTACCTGCACAGGTGTGCTGGCTACTCAAATGATCCAATTAAGGAGGCCATTTAGTCAGCAGCAGCAGAAGTCCTGTGCCTGGACGCTCCAACAGCGGCCAGACACAAGCAGAAGCAGCAGAAGCAGCAGCAGCAGCACCACCTTTTGTTTTTTGGCTGCAGCAGCAAGGCCCACAGGGCTGGCTAGCTGGCTAGCCAGCAAGCAGGTAGCAATGAAAGTAGGAATCTTTCTTTTTAACCCTGTAAGGGGGTGGTGCACTGTACCCGAAGATACTGCCATATCGGGTCAATGCATAGGGCGACGGAAGCAAGCTTCGAAATCGGCCCCCGTTCTCAAAAATCCATTTAATATATGGTCCCCAGATAGGGGACGTATCAGATATTAAACTGATAAGAACAGATACTACACTTGATCTTAGCCAAAAGGCCGAGAAGCGATAACCGTGAAAGGGGCGGGCCCAACAAGGTCCCCTTCATGGGCACTATCACTGCTTGCTGTCAGGGAGGCTGCCAGACAATTTTCCATGCACACTCTGGGCTGGGGGGCAGTCAACCACCAGTACACACAGCAGAACCTAAACCCATACCATTATTGCTAAGCAGCAAGACAGGGGCCCATTGCACTCCCACGGGGCCTTTTTAAATGCAATCCATAACCCGGATTTGCCAGGAACCCTTCTTACTCCTCCTATTTGCATGTGACACTGGGCTTAGGATCTGCATAGGAAACACACACACAAGCACACACCTACCTTTGTTGCCTGCAGATGCCTCCTTGGCTGTCCCCAAACGGTATCAAACCAACACCCACGGGAAGCTGTAAGCATAGAGGACATGCCTGCACCCCATTGGACTTACCTGTGTGGGTTAAATCCGGGTTATTTGACAACCTATGGCGGTGATGGTTCTGCTCAGGCAGAGCAGTGCTGATGCTCCTCATAAAGCTGTCGCTGCTGTGAAGGTTCTAGGTGACATCACAAATCCCTATGGTTACATACACAACAAAGCTGGGTTGTTGTTGTTTACACTCTGCAAGGCCTGTGGAAGTGAGTGACATCATAGCACTGTAGTTCTGAGGGTTCTAGATGGATGCAACAATCTCCTGTTGCTTCTATGAAGGCCATAATAGACGACATCACCAAACAGCTCCATAGTCACATACACAGCAAAGGAGAGATGTTGTTTACACCTAGTGATGTCAGTGGTATTGAGTGACATCACAGCACAGTGCTAAGGCTCCTGGGCCTGGACACAGCAGCGGCTGCAATATCTCAACGGAGAATACGTTTATATATATGTGTGTGTGTGCGCGTATATATATATATATATATATATATATATATATATATATTTCTCCGCCGAAATCACTTTTAAACCCATTTCCACCTTTTTTTCCCTTCTCTTCCTCTTACTTTTTTTTCAAGTTTTTTTACGTTTTTCTCCTTTTCGCCTCTTTTCTGGGCGTATTATTCTTCTTTTTCTTCTTTTTTTTCGTCTAATGCATACCCCATCAGTGCAGCAATGCTTATTCAATACCGCCAGCAGATGGAGACACTGGGGGATAATTTTCTAAGGATTTATACTGATTTTTCCTGTCTGAATTTGTCGCACAGAAAGTTGCAGGCCAAATATGTGTGACATTTCTGCGACTTTAGCTTCTAGAGCATTTTTACAACATTATACATAGGTGCTGAATACATAAAAAGCGACTGTTCAGCGACAGACAAGTCGCATCGGCTGAAAGTAGGCCAGAATGTCAGTCCATGTTGGAGCAGGTTTAGATACAGTCTAAAGTATAGATCTCAAAGTCTGTGCACAGAATTTAGCAAGGGCCTCGCACCTTCTGATGCATCAGGTAGGTGCACAATAGCATAGCCTAACCCTCTGTACTTTGGTCTATATTGATGCGGGACATAGACAGCCAGCTGATGACCAATCCATTAGTGCAATGGATGGCTGGAAGCATTTGTCTTTGCCTTTGCAATACCACAGAAGCAATGCATGGTCAATGTACAGCAATGACACACCTGTGTGAACAGCCAGGAGACCCCCCCCCCCCCCCCCATGTTATGTTACATAGTTACATAGTTAGTACGGTCGAAAAAAGACATATGTCCATCAAGTTCAACCAGGGAATTAAGGGGTAGGGGTGTGGCGCGATATTGGGGAAGGGATGAGATTTTATATTTCTTCATAAGCATTAATCTTATTTTGTCAATTAGGAACATTCAGCACCCACCCGCTATCAAGGCAGCTGCCTATCATGTCATGCCCTACCTGCACAGGTGTGCTGGCTACTCAAATGATCCAATTAAGGAGGCCATTTAGTCAGCAGCAGCAGAAGTCCTGTGCCTGGACGCTCCAACAGCGGCCAGACACAAGCAGAAGCAGCAGAAGCAGCAGCAGCAGCACCACCTTTTGTTTTTTGGCTGCAGCAGCAAGGCCCACAGGGCTGGCTAGCTGGCTAGCCAGCAAGCAGGTAGCAATGAAAGTAGGAATCTTTCTTTTTAACCCTGTAAGGGGGTGGTGCACTGTACCCGAAGATACTGCCATATCGGGTCAATGCATAGGGCGACGGAAGCAAGCTTCGAAATCGGCCCCCGTTCTCAAAAATCCATTTAATATATGGTCCCCAGATAGGGGACGTATCAGATATTAAACTGATAAGAACAGATACTACACTTGATCTTAGCCAAAAGGCCGAGAAGCGATAACCGTGAAAGGGGCGGGCCCAACAAGGTCCCCTTCATGGGCACTATCACTGCTTGCTGTCAGGGAGGCTGCCAGACAATTTTCCATGCACACTCTGGGCTGGGGGGCAGTCAACCACCAGTACACACAGCAGAACCTAAACCCATACCATTATTGCTAAGCAGCAAGACAGGGGCCCATTGCACTCCCACGGGGCCTTTTTAAATGCAATCCATAACCCGGATTTGCCAGGAACCCTTCTTACTCCTCCTACTTGCATGTGACACTGGGCTTAGGATCTGCATAGGA
Organism: Hyla sarda; assembly: GCF_029499605.1. Lineage (NCBI taxonomy): Eukaryota > Metazoa > Chordata > Amphibia > Anura > Hylidae > Hyla > Hyla sarda. The sequence continues at coordinate 34,839 of NW_026609133.1, read as the reverse complement.
AACACACACACAAGCACACACCTACCTTTGTTGCCTGCAGATGCCTCCTTGGCTGTCCCCAAACGGTATCAAACCAACACCCACGGGAAGCTGTAAGCATAGAGGACATGCCTGCACCCCATTGGACTTACCTGTGTGGGTTAAATCCGGGTTATTTGACAACCTATGGCGGTGATGGTTCTGCTCAGGCAGAGCAGTGCTGATGCTCCTCATAAAGCTGTCGCTGCTGTGAAGGTTCTAGGTGACATCACAAATCCCTATGGTTACATACACAACAAAGCTGGGTTGTTGTTGTTTACACTCTGCAAGGCCTGTGGAAGTGAGTGACATCATAGCACTGTAGTTCTGAGGGTTCTAGATGGATGCAACAATCTCCTGTTGCTTCTATGAAGGCCATAATAGACGACATCACCAAACAGCTCCATAGTCACATACACAGCAAAGGAGAGATGTTGTTTACACCTAGTGATGTCAGTGGTATTGAGTGACATCACAGCACAGTGCTAAGGCTCCTGGGCCTGGACACAGCAGCGGCTGCAATATCTCAACGGAGAATACGTTTATATATATGTGTGTGTGTGCGCGTATATATATATATATATATATATATATATATATATATATATATTTCTCCGCCGAAATCACTTTTAAACCCATTTCCACCTTTTTTTCCCTTCTCTTCCTCTTACTTTTTTTTCACGTTTTTTTACGTTTTTCTCCTTTTCGCCTCTTTGCTGGGCGTATTATTCTTCTTTTTCTTCTTTTTTTTCGTCTAATGCATACCCCATCAGTGCAGCAATGCTTATTCAATACCGCCAGCAGATGGAGACACTGGGGGATAATTTTCTAAGGATTTATACTGATTTTTCCTGTCTGAATTTGTCGCACAGAAAGTTGCAGGCCAAATATGTGTGACATTTCTGCGACTTTAGCTTCTAGAGCATTTTTACAACATTATACATAGGTGCTGAATACATAAAAAGCGACTGTTCAGCGACAGACAAGTCGCATCGGCTGAAAGTAGGCCAGAATGTCAGTCCATGTTGGAGCAGGTTTAGATACAGTCTAAAGTATAGATCTCAAAGTCTGTGCACAGAATTTAGCAAGGGCCTCGCACCTTCTGATGCATCAGGTAGGTGCACAATAGCATAGCCTAACCCTCTGTACTTTGGTCTATATTGATGCGGGACATAGACAGCCAGCTGATGACCAATCCATTAGTGCAATGGATGGCTGGAAGCATTTGTCTTTGCCTTTGCAATACCACAGAAGCAATGCATGGTCAATGTACAGCAATGACACACCTGTGTGAACAGCCAGGAGACCCCCCCCCCCCCCCCCCCATGTTATGTTACATAGTTACATAGTTAGTACGGTCGAAAAAAGACATATGTCCATCAAGTTCAACCAGGGAATTAAGGGGTAGGGGTGTGGCGCGATATTGGGGAAGGGATGAGATTTTATATTTCTTCATAAGCATTAATCTTATTTTGTCAATTAGGAACATTCAGCACCCACCCGCTATCAAGGCAGCTGCCTATCATGTCATGCCCTACCTGCACAGGTGTGCTGGCTACTCAAATGATCCAATTAAGGAGGCCATTTAGTCAGCAGCAGCAGAAGTCCTGTGCCTGGACGCTCCAACAGCGGCCAGACACAAGCAGAAGCAGCAGAAGCAGCAGCAGCAGCACCACCTTTTGTTTTTTGGCTGCAGCAGCAAGGCCCACAGGGCTGGCTAGCTGGCTAGCCAGCAAGCAGGTAGCAATGAAAGTAGGAATCTTTCTTTTTAACCCTGTAAGGGGGTGGTGCACTGTACCCGAAGATACTGCCATATCGGGTCAATGCATAGGGCGACGGAAGCAAGCTTCGAAATCGGCCCCCGTTCTCAAAAATCCATTTAATATATGGTCCCCAGATAGGGGACGTATCAGATATTAAACTGATAAGAACAGATACTACACTTGATCTTAGCCAAAAGGCCGAGAAGCGATAACCGTGAAAGGGGCGGGCCCAACAAGGTCCCCTTCATGGGCACTATCACTGCTTGCTGTCAGGGAGGCTGCCAGACAATTTTCCATGCACACTCTGGGCTGGGGGGCAGTCAACCACCAGTACACACAGCAGAACCTAAACCCATACCATTATTGCTAAGCAGCAAGACAGGGGCCCATTGCACTCCCACGGGGCCTTTTTAAATGCAATCCATAACCCGGATTTGCCAGGAACCCTTCTTACTCCTCCTACTTGCATGTGACACTGGGCTTAGGATCTGCATAGGAAACACACACACAAGCACACACCTACCTTTGTTGCCTGCAGATGCCTCCTTGGCTGTCCCCAAACGGTATCAAACCAACACCCACGGGAAGCTGTAAGCATAGAGGACATGCCTGCACCCCATTGGACTTACCTGTGTGGGTTAAATCCGGGTTATTTGACAACCTATGGCGGTGATGGTTCTGCTCAGGCAGAGCAGTGCTGATGCTCCTCATAAAGCTGTCGCTGCTGTGAAGGTTCTAGGTGACATCACAAATCCCTATGGTTACATACACAACAAAGCTGGGTTGTTGTTGTTTACACTCTGCAAGGCCTGTGGAAGTGAGTGACATCATAGCACTGTAGTTCTGAGGGTTCTAGATGGATGCAACAATCTCCTGTTGCTTCTATGAAGGCCATAATAGACGACATCACCAAACAGCTCCATAGTCACATACACAGCAAAGGAGAGATGTTGTTTACACCTAGTGATGTCAGTGGTATTGAGTGACATCACAGCACAGTGCTAAGGCTCCTGGGCCTGGACACAGCAGCGGCTGCAATATCTCAACGGAGAATACGTTTATATATATGTGTGTGTGTGCGCGTATATATATATATATATATATATATATATATATATATATATATTTCTCCGCCGAAATCACTTTTAAACCCATTTCCACCTTTTTTTCCCTTCTCTTCCTCTTACTTTTTTTTCACGTTTTTTTACGTTTTTCTCCTTTTCGCCTCTTTGCTGGGCGTATTATTCTTCTTTTTCTTCTTTTTTTTCGTCTAATGCATACCCCATCAGTGCAGCAATGCTTATTCAATACCGCCAGCAGATGGAGACACTGGGGGATAATTTTCTAAGGATTTATACTGATTTTTCCTGTCTGAATTTGTCGCACAGAAAGTTGCAGGCCAAATATGTGTGACATTTCTGCGACTTTAGCTTCTAGAGCATTTTTACAACATTATACATAGGTGCTGAATACATAAAAAGCGACTGTTCAGCGACAGACAAGTCGCATCGGCTGAAAGTAGGCCAGAATGTCAGTCCATGTTGGAGCAGGTTTAGATACAGTCTAAAGTATAGATCTCAAAGTCTGTGCACAGAATTTAGCAAGGGCCTCGCACCTTCTGATGCATCAGGTAGGTGCACAATAGCATAGCCTAACCCTCTGTACTTTGGTCTATATTGATGCGGGACATAGACAGCCAGCTGATGACCAATCCATTAGTGCAATGGATGGCTGGAAGCATTTGTCTTTGCCTTTGCAATACCACAGAAGCAATGCATGGTCAATGTACAGCAATGACACACCTGTGTGAACAGCCAGGAGACCCCCCCCCCCCCCCCCATGTTATGTTACATAGTTACATAGTTAGTACGGTCGAAAAAAGACATATGTCCATCAAGTTCAACCAGGGAATTAAGGGGTAGGGGTGTGGCGCGATATTGGGGAAGGGATGAGATTTTATATTTCTTCATAAGCATTAATCTTATTTTGTCAATTAGGAACATTCAGCACCCACCCGCTATCAAGGCAGCTGCCTATCATGTCATGCCCTACCTGCACAGGTGTGCTGGCTACTCAAATGATCCAATTAAGGAGGCCATTTAGTCAGCAGCAGCAGAAGTCCTGTGCCTGGACGCTCCAACAGCGGCCAGACACAAGCAGAAGCAGCAGAAGCAGCAGCAGCAGCACCACCTTTTGTTTTTTGGCTGCAGCAGCAAGGCCCACAGGGCTGGCTAGCTGGCTAGCCAGCAAGCAGGTAGCAATGAAAGTAGGAATCTTTCTTTTTAACCCTGTAAGGGGGTGGTGCACTGTACCCGAAGATACTGCCATATCGGGTCAATGCATAGGGCGACGGAAGCAAGCTTCGAAATCGGCCCCCGTTCTCAAAAATCCATTTAATATATGGTCCCCAGATAGGGGACGTATCAGATATTAAACTGATAAGAACAGATACTACACTTGATCTTAGCCAAAAGGCCGAGAAGCGATAACCGTGAAAGGGGCGGGCCCAACAAGGTCCCCTTCATGGGCACTATCACTGCTTGCTGTCAGGGAGGCTGCCAGACAATTTTCCATGCACACTCTGGGCTGGGGGGCAGTCAACCACCAGTACACACAGCAGAACCTAAACCCATACCATTATTGCTAAGCAGCAAGACAGGGGCCCATTGCACTCCCACGGGGCCTTTTTAAATGCAATCCATAACCCGGATTTGCCAGGAACCCTTCTTACTCCTCCTACTTGCATGTGACACTGGGCTTAGGATCTGCATAGGAAACACACACACAAGCACACACCTACCTTTGTTGCCTGCAGATGCCTCCTTGGCTGTCCCCAAACGGTATCAAACCAACACCCACGGGAAGCTGTAAGCATAGAGGACATGCCTGCACCCCATTGGACTTACCTGTGTGGGTTAAATCCGGGTTATTTGACAACCTATGGCGGTGATGGTTCTGCTCAGGCAGAGCAGTGCTGATGCTCCTCATAAAGCTGTCGCTGCTGTGAAGGTTCTAGGTGACATCACAAATCCCTATGGTTACATACACAACAAAGCTGGGTTGTTGTTGTTTACACTCTGCAAGGCCTGTGGAAGTGTGTGGCATCATAGCACTGTAGTTCTGAGGGTTCTAGATGGATGCAACAATCTCCTGTTGCTTCTATGAAGGCCATAATAGACGACATCACCAAACAGCTCCATAGTCACATACACAGCAAAGGAGAGATGTTGTTTACACCTAGTGATGTCAGTGGTATTGAGTGACATCACAGCACAGTGCTAAGGCTCCTGGGCCTGGACACAGCAGCGGCTGCAATATCTCAACGGAGAATACGTTTATATATATGTGTGTGTGTGCGCGTATATATATATATATATATATATATATATATATATATATTTCTCCGCCGAAATCACTTTTAAACCCATTTCCACCTTTTTTTCCCTTCTCTTCCTCTTACTTTTTTTTCACGTTTTTTTACGTTTTTCTCCTTTTCGCCTCTTTTCTGGGCGTATTATTCTTCTTTTTCTTCTTTTTTTTCGTCTAATGCATACCCCATCAGTGCAGCAATGCTTATTCAATACCGCCAGCAGATGGAGACACTGGGGGATAATTTTCTAAGGATTTATACTGATTTTTCCTGTCTGAATTTGTCGCACAGAAAGTTGCAGGCCAAATATGTGTGACATTTCTGCGACTTTAGCTTCTAGAGCATTTTTACAACATTATACATAGGTGCTGAATACATAAAAAGCGACTGTTCAGCGACAGACAAGTCGCATCGGCTGAAAGTAGGCCAGAATGTCAGTCCATGTTGGAGCAGGTTTAGATACAGTCTAAAGTATAGATCTCAAAGTCTGTGCACAGAATTTAGCAAGGGCCTCGCACCTTCTGATGCATCAGGTAGGTGCACAATAGCATAGCCTAACCCTCTGTACTTTGGTCTATATTGATGCGGGACATAGACAGCCAGCTGATGACCAATCCATTAGTGCAATGGATGGCTGGAAGCATTTGTCTTTGCCTTTGCAATACCACAGAAGCAATGCATGGTCAATGTACAGCAATGACACACCTGTGTGAACAGCCAGGAGACCCCCCCCCCCCCCCCCATGTTATGTTACATAGTTACATAGTTAGTACGGTCGAAAAAAGACATATGTCCATCAAGTTCAACCAGGGAATTAAGGGGTAGGGGTGTGGCGCGATATTGGGGAAGGGATGAGATTTTATATTTCTTCATAAGCATTAATCTTATTTTGTCAATTAGGAACATTCAGCACCCACCCGCTATCGAGGCAGCTGCCTATCATGTCATGCCCTACCTGCACAGGTGTGCTGGCTACTCAAATGATCCAATTAAGGAGGCCATTTAGTCAGCAGCAGCAGAAGTCCTGTGCCTGGACGCTCCAACAGCGGCCAGACACAAGCAGAAGCAGCAGAAGCAGCAGCAGCAGCACCACCTTTTGTTTTTTGGCTGCAGCAGCAAGGCCCACAGGGCTGGCTAGCTGGCTAGCCAGCAAGCAGGTAGCAATGAAAGTAGGAATCTTTCTTTTTAACCCTGTAAGGGGGTGGTGCACTGTACCCGAAGATACTGCCATATCGGGTCAATGCATAGGGCGACGGAAGCAAGCTTCGAAATCGGCCCCCGTTCTCAAAAATCCATTTAATATATGGTCCCCAGATAGGGGACGTATCAGATATTAAACTGATAAGAACAGATACTACACTTGATCTTAGCCAAAAGGCCGAGAAGCGATAACCGTGAAAGGGGCGGGCCCAACAAGGTCCCCTTCATGGGCACTATCACTGCTTGCTGTCAGGGAGGCTGCCAGACAATTTTCCATGCACACTCTGGGCTGGGGGGCAGTCAACCACCAGTACACACAGCAGAACCTAAACCCATACCATTATTGCTAAGCAGCAAGACAGGGGCCCATTGCACTCCCACGGGGCCTTTTTAAATGCAATCCATAACCCGGATTTGCCAGGAACCCTTCTTACTCCTCCTACTTGCATGTGACACTGGGCTTAGGATCTGCATAGGAAACACACACACAAGCACACACCTACCTTTGTTGCCTGCAGATGCCTCCTTGGCTGTCCCCAAACGGTATCAAACCAACACCCACGGGAAGCTGTAAGCATAGAGGACATGCCTGCACCCCATTGGACTTACCTGTGTGGGTTAAATCCGGGTTATTTGACAACCTATGGCGGTGATGGTTCTGCTCAGGCAGAGCAGTGCTGATGCTCCTCATAAAGCTGTCGCTGCTGTGAAGGTTCTAGGTGACATCACAAATCCCTATGGTTACATACACAACAAAGCTGGGTTGTTGTTGTTTACACTCTGCAAGGCCTGTGGAAGTGAGTGACATCATAGCACTGTAGTTCTGAGGGTTCTAGATGGATGCAACAATCTCCTGTTGCTTCTATGAAGGCCATAATAGACGACATCACCAAACAGCTCCATAGTCACATACACAGCAAAGGAGAGATGTTGTTTACACCTAGTGATGTCAGTGGTATTGAGTGACATCACAGCACAGTGCTAAGGCTCCTGGGCCTGGACACAGCAGCGGCTGCAATATCTCAACGGAGAATACGTTTATATATATGTGTGTGTGTGCGCGTATATATATATATATATATATATATATATATATATATATATATATTTCTCCGCCGAAATCACTTTTAAACCCATTTCCACCTTTTTTTCCCTTCTCTTCCTCTTACTCTTTTTTCACGTTTTTTTACGTTTTTCTCCTTTTCGCCTCTTTTCTGGGCGTATTATTCTTCTTTTTCTTCTTTTTTTTCGTCTAATGCATACCCCATCAGTGCAGCAATGCTTATTCAATACCGCCAGCAGATGGAGACACTGGGGGATAATTTTCTAAGGATTTATACTGATTTTTCCTGTCTGAATTTGTCGCACAGAAAGTTGCAGGCCAAATATGTGTGACATTTCTGCGACTTTAGCTTCTAGAGCATTTTTACAACATTATACATAGGTGCTGAATACATAAAAAGCGACTGTTCAGCGACAGACAAGTCGCATCGGCTGAAAGTAGGCCAGAATGTCAGTCCATGTTGGAGCAGGTTTAGATACAGTCTAAAGTATAGATCTCAAAGTCTGTGCACAGAATTTAGCAAGGGCCTCGCACCTTCTGATGCATCAGGTAGGTGCACAATAGCATAGCCTAACCCTCTGTACTTTGGTCTATATTGATGCGGGACATAGACAGCCAGCTGATGACCAATCCATTAGTGCAATGGATGGCTGGAAGCATTTGTCTTTGCCTTTGCAATACCACAGAAGCAATGCATGGTCAATGTACAGCAATGACACACCTGTGTGAACAGCCAGGAGACCCCCCCCCCCCCCCCCATGTTATGTTACATAGTTACATAGTTAGTACGGTCGAAAAAAGACATATGTCCATCAAGTTCAACCAGGGAATTAAGGGGTAGGGGTGTGGCGCGATATTGGGGAAGGGATGAGATTTTATATTTCTTCATAAGCATTAATCTTATTTTGTCAATTAGGAACATTCAGCACCCACCCGCTATCAAGGCAGCTGCCTATCATGTCATGCCCTACCTGCACAGGTGTGCTGGCTACTCAAATGATCCAATTAAGGAGGCCATTTAGTCAGCAGCAGCAGAAGTCCTGTGCCTGGACGCTCCAACAGCGGCCAGACACAAGCAGAAGCAGCAGAAGCAGCAGCAGCAGCACCACCTTTTGTTTTTTGGCTGCAGCAGCAAGGCCCACAGGGCTGGCTAGCTGGCTAGCCAGCAAGCAGGTAGCAATGAAAGTAGGAATCTTTCTTTTTAACCCTGTAAGGGGGTGGTGCACTGTACCCGAAGATACTGCCATATCGGGTCAACGCATAGGGCGACGGAAGCAAGCTTCGAAATCGGCCCCCGTTCTCAAAAATCCATTTAATATATGGTCCCCAGATAGGGGACGTATCAGATATTAAACTGATAAGAACAGATACTACACTTGATCTTAGCCAAAAGGCCGAGAAGCGATAACCGTGAAAGGGGCGGGCCCAACAAGGTCCCCTTCATGGGCACTATCACTGCTTGCTGTCAGGGAGGCTGCCAGACAATTTTCCATGCACACTCTGGGCTGGGGGGCAGTCAACCACCAGTACACACAGCAGAACCTAAACCCATACCATTATTGCTAAGCAGCAAGACAGGGGCCCATTGCACTCCCACGGGGCCTTTTTAAATGCAATCCATAACCCGGATTTGCCAGGAACCCTTCTTACTCCTCCTACTTGCATGTGACACTGGGCTTAGGATCTGCATAGGAAACACACACACAAGCACACACCTACCTTTGTTGCCTGCAGATGCCTCCTTGGCTGTCCCCAAACGGTATCAAACCAACACCCACGGGAAGCTGTAAGCATAGAGGACATGCCTGCACCCCATTGGACTTACCTGTGTGGGTTAAATCCGGGTTATTTGACAACCTATGGCGGTGATGGTTCTGCTCAGGCAGAGCAGTGCTGATGCTCCTCATAAAGCTGTCGCTGCTGTGAAGGTTCTAGGTGACATCACAAATCCCTATGGTTACATACACAACAAAGCTGGGTTGTTGTTGTTTACACTCTGCAAGGCCTGTGGAAGTGAGTGACATCATAGCACTGTAGTTCTGAGGGTTCTAGATGGATGCAACAATCTCCTGTTGCTTCTATGAAGGCCATAATAGACGACATCACCAAACAGCTCCATAGTCACATACACAGCAAAGGAGAGATGTTGTTTACACCTAGTGATGTCAGTGGTATTGAGTGACATCACAGCACAGTGCTAAGGCTCCTGGGCCTGGACACAGCAGCGGCTGCAATATCTCAACGGAGAATACGTTTATATATATGTGTGTGTGTGCGCGTATATATATATATATATATATATATATATATATATATATATATATATTTCTCCGCCGAAATCACTTTTAAACCCATTTCCACCTTTTTTTCCCTTCTCTTCCTCTTACTTTTTTTTCACGTTTTTTTACGTTTTTCTCCTTTTCGCCACTTTTCTGGGCGTATTATTCTTCTTTTTCTTCTTTTTTTTCGTCTAATGCATACCCCATCAGTGCAGCAATGCTTATTCAATACCGCCAGCAGATGGAGACACTGGGGGATAATTTTCTAAGGATTTATACTGATTTTTCCTGTCTGAATTTGTCGCACAGAAAGTTGCAGGCCAAATATGTGTGACATTTCTGCGACTTTAGCTTCTAGAGCATTTTTACAACATTATACATAGGTGCTGAATACATAAAAAGCGACTGTTCAGCGACAGACAAGTCGCATCGGCTGAAAGTAGGCCAGAATGTCAGTCCATGTTGGAGCAGGTTTAGATACAGTCTAAAGTATAGATCTCAAAGTCTGTGCACAGAATTTAGCAAGGGCCTCGCACCTTCTGATGCATCAGGTAGGTGCACAATAGCATAGCCTAACCCTCTGTACTTTGGTCTATATTGATGCGGGACATAGACAGCCAGCTGATGACCAATCCATTAGTGCAATGGATGGCTGGAAGCATTTGTCTTTGCCTTTGCAATACCACAGAAGCAATGCATGGTCAATGTACAGCAATGACACACCTGTGTGAACAGCCAGGAGACCCCCCCCCCCCCCCATGTTATGTTACATAGTTACATAGTTAGTACGGTCGAAAAAAGACATATGTCCATCAAGTTCAACCAGGGAATTAAGGGGTAGGGGTGTGGCGCGATATTGGGGAAGGGATGAGATTTTATATTTCTTCATAAGCATTAATCTTATTTTGTCAATTAGGAACATTCAGCACCCACCCGCTATCAAGGCAGCTGCCTATCATGTCATGCCCTACCTGCACAGGTGTGCTGGCTACTCAAATGATCCAATTAAGGAGGCCATTTAGTCAGCAGCAGCAGAAGTCCTGTGCCTGGACGCTCCAACAGCGGCCAGACACAAGCAGAAGCAGCAGAAGCAGCAGCAGCAGCACCACCTTTTGTTTTTTGGCTGCAGCAGCAAGGCCCACAGGGCTGGCTAGCTGGCTAGCCAGCAAGCAGGTAGCAATGAAAGTAGGAATCTTTCTTTTTAACCCTGTAAGGGGGTGGTGCACTGTACCCAAAGATACTGCCATATCGGGTCAATGCATAGGGCGACGGAAGCAAGCTTCAAAATCGGCCCCCGTTCTCAAAAATCCATTTAATATATGGTCCCCAGATAGGGGACGTATCAGATATTAAACTGATAAGAACAGATACTACACTTGATCTTAGCCAAAAGGCCGAGAAGCGATAACCGTGAAAGGGGCGGGCCCAACAAGGTCCCCTTCATGGGCACTATCACTGCTTGCTGTCAGGGAGGCTGCCAGACAATTTTCCATGCACACTCTGGGCTGGGGGGCAGTCAACCACCAGTACACACAGCAGAACCTAAACCCATACCATTATTGCTAAGCAGCAAGACAGGGGCCCATTGCACTCCCACGGGGCCTTTTTAAATGCAATCCATAACCCGGATTTGCCAGGAACCCTTCTTACTCCTCCTACTTGCATGTGACACTGGGCTTAGGATCTGCATAGGAAACACACACACAAGCACACACCTACCTTTGTTGCCTGCAGATGCCTCCTTGGCTGTCCCCAAACGGTATCAAACCAACACCCACGGGAAGCTGTAAGCATAGAGGACATGCCTGCACCCCATTGGACTTACCTGTGTGGGTTAAATCCGGGTTATTTGACAACCTATGGCGGTGATGGTTCTGCTCAGGCAGAGCAGTGCTGATGCTCCTCATAAAGCTGTCGCTGCTGTGAAGGTTCTAGGTGACATCACAAATCCCTATGGTTACATACACAACAAAGCTGGGTTGTTGTTGTTTACACTCTGCAAGGCCTGTGGAAGTGAGTGACATCATAGCACTGTAGTTCTGAGGGTTCTAGATGGATGCAACAATCTCCTGTTGCTTCTATGAAGGCCATAATAGACGACATCACCAAACAGCTCCATAGTCACATACACAGCAAAGGAGAGATGTTGTTTACACCTAGTGATGTCAGTGGTATTGAGTGACATCACAGCACAGTGCTAAGGCTCCTGGGCCTGGACACAGCAGCGGCTGCAATATCTCAACGGAGAATACGTTTATATATATGTGTGTGTGTGCGCGTATATATATATATATATATATATATATATATATATATATATATATTTCTCCGCCGAAATCACTTTTAAACCCATTTCCACCTTTTTTTCCCTTCTCTTCCTCTTACTTTTTTTTCACGTTTTTTTACGTTTTTCTCCTTTTCGCCTCTTTTCTGGGCGTATTATTCTTCTTTTTCTTCTTTTTTTTCGTCTAATGCATACCCCATCAGTGCAGCAATGCTTATTCAATACCGCCAGCAGATGGAGACACTGGGGGATAATTTTCTAAGGATTTATACTGATTTTTCCTGTCTGAATTTGTCGCACAGAAAGTTGCAGGCCAAATATGTGTGACATTTCTGCGACTTTAGCTTCTAGAGCATTTTTACAACATTATACATAGGTGCTGAATACATAAAAAGCGACTGTTCAGCGACAGACAAGTCGCATCGGCTGAAAGTAGGCCAGAATGTCAGTCCATGTTGGAGCAGGTTTAGATACAGTCTAAAGTATAGATCTCAAAGTCTGTGCACAGAATTTAGCAAGGGCCTCGCACCTTCTGATGCATCAGGTAGGTGCACAATAGCATAGCCTAACCCTCTGTACTTTGGTCTATATTGATGCGGGACATAGACAGCCAGCTGATGACCAATCCATTAGTGCAATGGATGGCTGGAAGCATTTGTCTTTGCCTTTGCAATACCACAGAAGCAATGCATGGTCAATGTACAGCAATGACACACCTGTGTGAACAGCCAGGAGACCCCCCCCCCCCCCCCCCCCATGTTATGTTACATAGTTACATAGTTAGTACGGTCGAAAAAAGACATATGTCCATCAAGTTCAACCAGGGAATTAAGGGGTAGGGGTGTGGCGCGATATTGGGGAAGGGATGAGATTTTATATTTCTTCATAAGCATTAATCTTATTTTGTCAATTAGGAACATTCAGCACCCACCCGCTATCAAGGCAGCTGCCTATCATGTCATGCCCTACCTGCACAGGTGTGCTGGCTACTCAAATGATCCAATTAAGGAGGCCATTTAGTCAGCAGCAGCAGAAGTCCTGTGCCTGGACGCTCCAACAGCGGCCAGACACAAGCAGAAGCAGCAGAAGCAGCAGCAGCAGCACCACCTTTTGTTTTTTGGCTGCAGCAGCAAGGCCCACAGGGCTGGCTAGCTGGCTAGCCAGCAAGCAGGTAGCAATGAAAGTAGGAATCTTTCTTTTTAACCCTGTAAGGGGGTGGTGCACTGTACCCGAAGATACTGCCATATCGGGTCAATGCATAGGGCGACGGAAGCAAGCTTCGAAATCGGCCCCCGTTCTCAAAAATCCATTTAATATATGGTCCCCAGATAGGGGACGTATCAGATATTAAACTGATAAGAACAGATACTACACTTGATCTTAGCCAAAAGGCCGAGAAGCGATAACCGTGAAAGGGGCGGGCCCAACAAGGTCCCCTTCATGGGCACTATCACTGCTTGCTGTCAGGGAGGCTGCCAGACAATTTTCCATGCACACTCTGGGCTGGGGGGCAGTCAACCACCAGTACACACAGCAGAACCTAAACCCATACCATTATTGCTAAGCAGCAAGACAGGGGCCCATTGCACTCCCACGGGGCCTTTTTAAATGCAATCCATAACCCGGATTTGCCAGGAACCCTTCTTACTCCTCCTACTTGCATGTGACACTGGGCTTAGGATCTGCATAGGAAACACACACACAAGCACACACCTACCTTTGTTGCCTGCAGATGCCTCCTTGGCTGTCCCCAAACGGTATCAAACCAACACCCACGGGAAGCTGTAAGCATAGAGGACATGCCTGCACCCCATTGGACTTACCTGTGTGGGTTAAATCCGGGTTATTTGACAACCTATGGCGGTGATGGTTCTGCTCAGGCAGAGCAGTGCTGATGCTCCTCATAAAGCTGTCGCTGCTGTGAAGGTTCTAGGTGACATCACAAATCCCTATGGTTACATACACAACAAAGCTGGGTTGTTGTTGTTTACACTCTGCAAGGCCTGTGGAAGTGAGTGACATCATAGCACTGTAGTTCTGAGGGTTCTAGATGGATGCAACAATCTCCTGTTGCTTCTATGAAGGCCATAATAGACGACATCACCAAACAGCTCCATAGTCACATACACAGCAAAGGAGAGATGTTGTTTACACCTAGTGATGTCAGTGGTATTGAGTGACATCACAGCACAGTGCTAAGGCTCCTGGGCCTGGACACAGCAGCGGCTGCAATATCTCAACGGAGAATACGTTTATATATATGTGTGTGTGTGCGCGTATATATATATATATATATATATATATATATATATATTTCTCCGCCGAAATCACTTTTAAACCCATTTCCACCTTTTTTTCCCTTCTCTTCCTCTTACTTTTTTTTCACGTTTTTTTACGTTTTTCTCCTTTTCGCCTCTTTTCTGGGCGTATTATTCTTCTTTTTCTTCTTTTTTTTCGTCTAATGCATACCCCATCAGTGCAGCAATGCTTATTCAATACCGCCAGCAGATGGAGACACTGGGGGATAATTTTCTAAGGATTTATACTGATTTTTCCTGTCTGAATTTGTCGCACAGAAAGTTGCAGGCCAAATATGTGTGACATTTCTGCGACTTTAGCTTCTAGAGCATTTTTACAACATTATACATAGGTGCTGAATACATAAAAAGCGACTGTTCAGCGACAGACAAGTCGCATCGGCTGAAAGTAGGCCAGAATGTCAGTCCATGTTGGAGCAGGTTTAGATACAGTCTAAAGTATAGATCTCAAAGTCTGTGCACAGAATTTAGCAAGGGCCTCGCACCTTCTGATGCATCAGGTAGGTGCACAATAGCATAGCCTAACCCTCTGTACTTTGGTCTATATTGATGCGGGACATAGACAGCCAGCTGATGACCAATCCATTAGTGCAATGGATGGCTGGAAGCATTTGTCTTTGCCTTTGCAATACCACAGAAGCAATGCATGGTCAATGTACAGCAATGACACACCTGTGTGAACAGCCAGGAGACCCCCCCCCCCCCCCCATGTTATGTTACATAGTTACATAGTTAGTACGGTCGAAAAAAGACATATGTCCATCAAGTTCAACCAGGGAATTAAGGGGTAGGGGTGTGGCGCGATATTGGGGAAGGGATGAGATTTTATATTTCTTCATAAGCATTAATCTTATTTTGTCAATTAGGAACATTCAGCACCCACCCGCTATCAAGGCAGCTGCCTATCATGTCATGCCCTACCTGCACAGGTGTGCTGGCTACTCAAATGATCCAATTAAGGAGGCCATTTAGTCAGCAGCAGCAGAAGTCCTGTGCCTGGACGCTCCAACAGCGGCCAGACACAAGCAGAAGCAGCAGAAGCAGCAGCAGCAGCACCACCTTTTGTTTTTTGGCTGCAGCAGCAAGGCCCACAGGGCTGGCTAGCTGGCTAGCCAGCAAGCAGGTAGCAATGAAAGTAGGAATCTTTCTTTTTAACCCTGTAAGGGGGTGGTGCACTGTACCCGAAGATACTGCCATATCGGGTCAATGCATAGGGCGACGGAAGCAAGCTTCGAAATCGGCCCCCGTTCTCAAAAATCCATTTAATATATGGTCCCCAGATAGGGGACGTATCAGATATTAAACTGATAAGAACAGATACTACACTTGATCTTAGCCAAAAGGCCGAGAAGCGATAACCGTGAAAGGGGCGGGCCCAACAAGGTCCCCTTCATGGGCACTATCACTGCTTGCTGTCAGGGAGGCTGCCAGACAATTTTCCATGCACACTCTGGGCTGGGGGGCAGTCAACCACCAGTACACACAGCAGAACCTAAACCCATACCATTATTGCTAAGCAGCAAGACAGGGGCCCATTGCACTCCCACGGGGCCTTTTTAAATGCAATCCATAACCCGGATTTGCCAGGAACCCTTCTTACTCCTCCTACTTGCATGTGACACTGGGCTTAGGATCTGCATAGGAAACACACACACAAGCACACACCTACCTTTGTTGCCTGCAGATGCCTCCTTGGCTGTCCCCAAACGGTATCAAACCAACACCCACGGGAAGCTGTAAGCATAGAGGACATGCCTGCACCCCATTGGACTTACCTGTGTGGGTTAAATCCGGGTTATTTGACAACCTATGGCGGTGATGGTTCTGCTCAGGCAGAGCAGTGCTGATGCTCCTCATAAAGCTGTCGCTGCTGTGAAGGTTCTAGGTGACATCACAAATCCCTATGGTTACATACACAACAAAGCTGGGTTGTTGTTGTTTACACTCTGCAAGGCCTGTGGAAGTGAGTGACATCATAGCACTGTAGTTCTGAGGGTTCTAGATGGATGCAACAATCTCCTGTTGCTTCTATGAAGGCCATAATAGACGACATCACCAAACAGCTCCATAGTCACATACACAGCAAAGGAGAGATGTTGTTTACACCTAGTGATGTCAGTGGTATTGAGTGACATCACAGCACAGTGCTAAGGCTCCTGGGCCTGGACACAGCAGCGGCTGCAATATCTCAACGGAGAATTCGTTTATATATATGTGTGTGTGTGCGCGTATATATATATATATATATATATATATATATATATATATATATATATTTCTCCGCCGAAATCACTTTTAAACCCATTTCCACCTTTTTTTCCCTTCTCTTCCTCTTACTTTTTTTTCACGTTTTTTTACGTTTTTCTCCTTTTCGCCTCTTTTCTGGGCGTATTATTCTTCTTTTTCTTCTTTTTTTTCGTCTAATGCATACCCCATCAGTGCAGCAATGCTTATTCAATACCGCCAGCAGATGGAGACACTGGGGGATAATTTTCTAAGGATTTATACTGATTTTTCCTGTCTGAATTTGTCGCACAGAAAGTTGCAGGCCAAATATGTGTGACATTTCTGCGACTTTAGCTTCTAGAGCATTTTTACAACATTATACATAGGTGCTGAATACATAAAAAGCGACTGTTCAGCGACAGACAAGTCGCATCGGCTGAAAGTAGGCCAGAATGTCAGTCCATGTTGGAGCAGGTTTAGATACAGTCTAAAGTATAGATCTCAAAGTCTGTGCACAGAATTTAGCAAGGGCCTCGCACCTTCTGATGCATCAGGTAGGTGCACAATAGCATAGCCTAACCCTCTGTACTTTGGTCTATATTGATGCGGGACATAGACAGCCAGCTGATGACCAATCCATTAGTGCAATGGATGGCTGGAAGCATTTGTCTTTGCCTTTGCAATACCACAGAAGCAATGCATGGTCAATGTACAGCAATGACACACCTGTGTGAACAGCCAGGAGACCCCCCCCCCCCCCCCCATGTTATGTTACATAGTTACATAGTTAGTACGGTCGAAAAAAGACATATGTCCATCAAGTTCAACCAGGGAATTAAGGGGTAGGGGTGTGGCGCGATATTGGGGAAGGGATGAGATTTTATATTTCTTCATAAGCATTAATCTTATTTTGTCAATTAGGAACATTCAGCACCCACCCGCTATCAAGGCAGCTGCCTATCATGTCATGCCCTACCTGCACAGGTGTGCTGGCTACTCAAATGATCCAATTAAGGAGGCCATTTAGTCAGCAGCAGCAGAAGTCCTGTGCCTGGACGCTCCAACAGCGGCCAGACACAAGCAGAAGCAGCAGAAGCAGCAGCAGCAGCACCACCTTTTGTTTTTTGGCTGCAGCAGCAAGGCCCACAGGGCTGGCTAGCTGGCTAGCCAGCAAGCAGGTAGCAATGAAAGTAGGAATCTTTCTTTTTAACCCTGTAAGGGGGTGGTGCACTGTACCCGAAGATACTGCCATATCGGGTCAATGCATAGGGCGACGGAAGCAAGCTTCGAAATCGGCCCCCGTTCTCAAAAATCCATTTAATATATGGTCCCCAGATAGGGGACGTATCAGATATTAAACTGATAAGAACAGATACTACACTTGATCTTAGCCAAAAGGCCGAGAAGCGATAACCGTGAAAGGGGCGGGCCCAACAAGGTCCCCTTCATGGGCACTATCACTGCTTGCTGTCAGGGAGGCTGCCAGACAATTTTCCATGCACACTCTGGGCTGGGGGGCAGTCAACCACCAGTACACACAGCAGAACCTAAACCCATACCATTATCGCTAAGCAGCAAGACAGGGGCCCATTGCACTCCCACGGGGCCTTTTTAAATGCAATCCATAACCCGGATTTGCCAGGAACCCTTCTTACTCCTCCTACTTGCATGTGACACTGGGCTTAGGATCTGCATAGGAAACACACACACAAGCACACACCTACCTTTGTTGCCTGCAGATGCCTCCTTGGCTGTCCCCAAACGGTATCAAACCAACACCCACGGGAAGCTGTAAGCATAGAGGACATGCCTGCACCCCATTGGACTTACCTGTGTGGGTTAAATCCGGGTTATTTGACAACCTATGGCGGTGATGGTTCTGCTCAGGCAGAGCAGTGCTGATGCTCCTCATAAAGCTGTCGCTGCTGTGAAGGTTCTAGGTGACATCACAAATCCCTATGGTTACATACACAACAAAGCTGGGTTGTTGTTGTTTACACTCTGCAAGGCCTGTGGAAGTGAGTGACATCATAGCACTGTAGTTCTGAGGGTTCTAGATGGATGCAACAATCTCCTGTTGCTTCTATGAAGGCCATAATAGACGACATCACCAAACAGCTCCATAGTCACATACACAGCAAAGGAGAGATGTTGTTTACACCTAGTGATGTCAGTGGTATTGAGTGACATCACAGCACAGTGCTAAGGCTCCTGGGCCTGGACACAGCAGCGGCTGCAATATCTCAACGGAGAATACGTTTATATATATGTGTGTGTGTGCGCGTATATATATATATATATATATATATATATATATATATATATATATATATATATATTTCTCCGCCGAAATCACTTTTAAACCCATTTCCACCTTTTTTTCCCTTCTCTTCCTCTTACTTTTTTTTCACGTTTTTTTACGTTTTTCTCCTTTTCGCCTCTTTTCTGGGCGTATTATTCTTCTTTTTCTTCTTTTTTTTCGTCTAATGCATACCCCATCAGTGCAGCAATGCTTATTCAATACCGCCAGCAGATGGAGACACTGGGGGATAATTTTCTAAGGATTTATACTGATTTTTCCTGTCTGAATTTGTCGCACAGAAAGTTGCAGGCCAAATATGTGTGACATTTCTGCGACTTTAGCTTCTAGAGCATTTTTACAACATTATACATAGGTGCTGAATACATAAAAAGCGACTGTTCAGCGACAGACAAGTCGCATCGGCTGAAAGTAGGCCAGAATGTCAGTCCATGTTGGAGCAGGTTTAGATACAGTCTAAAGTATAGATCTCAAAGTCTGTGCACAGAATTTAGCAAGGGCCTCGCACCTTCTGATGCATCAGGTAGGTGCACAATAGCATAGCCTAACCCTCTGTACTTTGGTCTATATTGATGCGGGACATAGACAGCCAGCTGATGACCAATCCATTAGTGCAATGGATGGCTGGAAGCATTTGTCTTTGCCTTTGCAATACCACAGAAGCAATGCATGGTCAATGTACAGCAATGACACACCTGTGTGAACAGCCAGGAGACCCCCCCCCCCCCCCCATGTTATGTTACATAGTTACATAGTTAGTACGGTCGAAAAAAGACATATGTCCATCAAGTTCAACCAGGGAATTAAGGGGTAGGGGTGTGGCGCGATATTGGGGAAGGGATGAGATTTTATATTTCTTCATAAGCATTAATCTTATTTTGTCAATTAGGAACATTCAGCACCCACCCGCTATCAAGGCAGCTGCCTATCATGTCATGCCCTACCTGCACAGGTGTGCTGGCTACTCAAATGATCCAATTAAGGAGGCCATTTAGTCAGCAGCAGCAGAAGTCCTGTGCCTGGACGCTCCAACAGCGGCCAGACACAAGCAGAAGCAGCAGAAGCAGCAGCAGCAGCACCACCTTTTGTTTTTTGGCTGCAGCAGCAAGGCCCACAGGGCTGGCTAGCTGGCTAGCCAGCAAGCAGGTAGCAATGAAAGTAGGAATCTTTCTTTTTAACCCTGTAAGGGGGTGGTGCACTGTACCCGAAGATACTGCCATATCGGGTCAATGCATAGGGCGACGGAAGCAAGCTTCGAAATCGGCCCCCGTTCTCAAAAATCCATTTAATATATGGTCCCCAGATAGGGGACATATCAGATATTAAACTGATAAGAACAGATACTACACTTGATCTTAGCCAAAAGGCCGAGAAGCGATAACCGTGAAAGGGGCGGGCCCAACAAGGTCCCCTTCATGGGCACTATCACTGCTTGCTGTCAGGGAGGCTGCCAGACAATTTTCCATGCACACTCTGGGCTGGGGGGCAGTCAACCACCAGTACACACAGCAGAACCTAAACCCATACCATTATTGCTAAGCAGCAAGACAGGGGCCCATTGCACTCCCACGGGGCCTTTTTAAATGCAATCCATAACCCGGATTTGCCAGGAACCCTTCTTACTCCTCCTACTTGCATGTGACACTGGGCTTAGGATCTGCATAGGAAACACACACACAAGCACACACCTACCTTTGTTGCCTGCAGATGCCTCCTTGGCTGTCCCCAAACGGTATCAAACCAACACCCACGGGAAGCTGTAAGCATAGAGGACATGCCTGCACCCCATTGGACTTACCTGTGTGGGTTAAATCCGGGTTATTTGACAACCTATGGCGGTGATGGTTCTGCTCAGGCAGAGCAGTGCTGATGCTCCTCATAAAGCTGTCGCTGCTGTGAAGGTTCTAGGTGACATCACAAATCCCTATGGTTACATACACAACAAAGCTGGGTTGTTGTTGTTTACACTCTGCAAGGCCTGTGGAAGTGAGTGACATCATAGCACTGTAGTTCTGAGGGTTCTAGATGGATGCAACAATCTCCTGTTGCTTCTATGAAGGCCATAATAGACGACATCACCAAACAGCTCCATAGTCACATACACAGCAAAGGAGAGATGTTGTTTACACCTAGTGATGTCAGTGGTATTGAGTGACATCACAGCACAGTGCTAAGGCTCCTGGGCCTGGACACAGCAGCGGCTGCAATATCTCAACGGAGAATACGTTTATATATATGTGTGTGTGTGCGCGTATATATATATATATATATATATATATATATATATATATATATATATATATATATATATTTCTCCGCCGAAATCACTTTTAAACCCATTTCCACCTTTTTTTCCCTTCTCTTCCTCTTACTTTTTTTTCACGTTTTTTTACGTTTTTCTCCTTTTCGCCTCTTTTCTGGGCGTATTATTCTTCTTTTTCTTCTTTTTTTTCGTCTAATGCATACCCCATCAGTGCAGCAATGCTTATTCAATACCGCCAGCAGATGGAGACACTGGGGGATAATTTTCTAAGGATTTATACTGATTTTTCCTGTCTGAATTTGTCGCACAGAAAGTTGCAGGCCAAATATGTGTGACATTTCTGCGACTTTAGCTTCTAGAGCATTTTTACAACATTATACATAGGTGCTGAATACATAAAAAGCGACTGTTCAGCGACAGACAAGTCGCATCGGCTGAAAGTAGGCCAGAATGTCAGTCCATGTTGGAGCAGGTTTAGATACAGTCTAAAGTATAGATCTCAAAGTCTGTGCACAGAATTTAGCAAGGGCCTCGCACCTTCTGATGCATCAGGTAGGTGCACAATAGCATAGCCTAACCCTCTGTACTTTGGTCTATATTGATGCGGGACATAGACAGCCAGCTGATGACCAATCCATTAGTGCAATGGATGGCTGGAAGCATTTGTCTTTGCCTTTGCAATACCACAGAAGCAATGCATGGTCAATGTACAGCAATGACACACCTGTGTGAACAGCCAGGAGACCCCCCCCCCCCCCCCCCATGTTATGTTACATAGTTACATAGTTAGTACGGTCGAAAAAAGACATATGTCCATCAAGTTCAACCAGGGAATTAAGGGGTAGGGGTGTGGCGCGATATTGGGGAAGGGATGAGATTTTATATTTCTTCATAAGCATTAATCTTATTTTGTCAATTAGGAACATTCAGCACCCACCCGCTATCAAGGCAGCTGCCTATCATGTCATGCCCTACCTGCACAGGTGTGCTGGCTACTCAAATGATCCAATTAAGGAGGCCATTTAGTCAGCAGCAGCAGAAGTCCTGTGCCTGGACGCTCCAACAGCGGCCAGACACAAGCAGAAGCAGCAGAAGCAGCAGCAGCAGCACCACCTTTTGTTTTTTGGCTGCAGCAGCAAGGCCCACAGGGCTGGCTAGCTGGCTAGCCAGCAAGCAGGTAGCAATGAAAGTAGGAATCTTTCTTTTTAACCCTGTAAGGGGGTGGTGCACTGTACCCGAAGATACTGCCATATCGGGTCAATGCATAGGGCGACGGAAG
Organism: Hyla sarda; assembly: GCF_029499605.1. NCBI lineage: Eukaryota > Metazoa > Chordata > Amphibia > Anura > Hylidae > Hyla > Hyla sarda. The sequence continues at coordinate 12,456 of NW_026609133.1, read as the reverse complement.
CAAGCTTCGAAATCGGCCCCCGTTCTCAAAAATCCATTTAATATATGGTCCCCAGATAGGGGACGTATCAGATATTAAACTGATAAGAACAGATACTACACTTGATCTTAGCCAAAAGGCCGAGAAGCGATAACCGTGAAAGGGGCGGGCCCAACAAGGTCCCCTTCATGGGCACTATCACTGCTTGCTGTCAGGGAGGCTGCCAGACAATTTTCCATGCACACTCTGGGCTGGGGGGCAGTCAACCACCAGTACACACAGCAGAACCTAAACCCATACCATTATTGCTAAGCAGCAAGACAGGGGCCCATTGCACTCCCACGGGGCCTTTTTAAATGCAATCCATAACCCGGATTTGCCAGGAACCCTTCTTACTCCTCCTACTTGCATGTGACACTGGGCTTAGGATCTGCATAGGAAACACACACACAAGCACACACCTACCTTTGTTGCCTGCAGATGCCTCCTTGGCTGTCCCCAAACGGTATCAAACCAACACCCACGGGAAGCTGTAAGCATAGAGGACATGCCTGCACCCCATTGGACTTACCTGTGTGGGTTAAATCCGGGTTATTTGACAACCTATGGCGGTGATGGTTCTGCTCAGGCAGAGCAGTGCTGATGCTCCTCATAAAGCTGTCGCTGCTGTGAAGGTTCTAGGTGACATCACAAATCCCTATGGTTACATACACAACAAAGCTGGGTTGTTGTTGTTTACACTCTGCAAGGCCTGTGGAAGTGAGTGACATCATAGCACTGTAGTTCTGAGGGTTCTAGATGGATGCAACAATCTCCTGTTGCTTCTATGAAGGCCATAATAGACGACATCACCAAACAGCTCCATAGTCACATACACAGCAAAGGAGAGATGTTGTTTACACCTAGTGATGTCAGTGGTATTGAGTGACATCACAGCACAGTGCTAAGGCTCCTGGGCCTGGACACAGCAGCGGCTGCAATATCTCAACGGAGAATACGTTTATATATATGTGTGTGTGTGCGCGTATATATATATATATATATATATATATATATATATATATATATATATATTTCTCCGCCGAAATCACTTTTAAACCCATTTCCACCTTTTTTTCCCTTCTCTTCCTCTTACTTTTTTTTCACGTTTTTTTACGTTTTTCTCCTTTTCGCCTCTTTTCTGGGCGTATTATTCTTCTTTTTCTTCTTTTTTTTCGTCTAATGCATACCCCATCAGTGCAGCAATGCTTATTCAATACCGCCAGCAGATGGAGACACTGGGGGATAATTTTCTAAGGATTTATACTGATTTTTCCTGTCTGAATTTGTCGCACAGAAAGTTGCAGGCCAAATATGTGTGACATTTCTGCGACTTTAGCTTCTAGAGCATTTTTACAACATTATACATAGGTGCTGAATACATAAAAAGCGACTGTTCAGCGACAGACAAGTCGCATCGGCTGAAAGTAGGCCAGAATGTCAGTCCATGTTGGAGCAGGTTTAGATACAGTCTAAAGTATAGATCTCAAAGTCTGTGCACAGAATTTAGCAAGGGCCTCGCACCTTCTGATGCATCAGGTAGGTGCACAATAGCATAGCCTAACCCTCTGTACTTTGGTCTATATTGATGCGGGACATAGACAGCCAGCTGATGACCAATCCATTAGTGCAATGGATGGCTGGAAGCATTTGTCTTTGCCTTTGCAATACCACAGAAGCAATGCATGGTCAATGTACAGCAATGACACACCTGTGTGAACAGCCAGGAGACCCCCCCCCCCCCCCCATGTTATGTTACATAGTTACATAGTTAGTACGGTCGAAAAAAGACATATGTCCATCAAGTTCAATCAGGGAATTAAGGGGTAGGGGTGTGGCGCGATATTGGGGAAGGGATGAGATTTTATATTTCTTCATAAGCATTAATCTTATTTTGTCAATTAGGAACATTCAGCACCCACCCGCTATCAAGGCAGCTGCCTATCATGTCATGCCCTACCTGCACAGGTGTGCTGGCTACTCAAATGATCCAATTAAGGAGGCCATTTAGTCAGCAGCAGCAGAAGTCCTGTGCCTGGACGCTCCAACAGCGGCCAGACACAAGCAGAAGCAGCAGAAGCAGCAGCAGCAGCACCACCTTTTGTTTTTTGGCTGCAGCAGCAAGGCCCACAGGGCTGGCTAGCTGGCTAGCCAGCAAGCAGGTAGCAATGAAAGTAGGAATCTTTCTTTTTAACCCTGTAAGGGGGTGGTGCACTGTACCCGAAGATACTGCCATATCGGGTCAATGCATAGGGCGACGGAAGCAAGCTTCGAAATCGGCCCCCGTTCTCAAAAATCCATTTAATATATGGTCCCCAGATAGGGGACATATCAGATATTAAACTGATAAGAACAGATACTACACTTGATCTTAGCCAAAAGGCCGAGAAGCGATAACCGTGAAAGGGGCGGGCCCAACAAGGTCCCCTTCATGGGCACTATCACTGCTTGCTGTCAGGGAGGCTGCCAGACAATTTTCCATGCACACTCTGGGCTGGGGGGCAGTCAACCACCAGTACACACAGCAGAACCTAAACCCATACCATTATTGCTAAGCAGCAAGACAGGGGCCCATTGCACTCCCACGGGGCCTTTTTAAATGCAATCCATAACCCGGATTTGCCAGGAACCCTTCTTACTCCTCCTACTTGCATGTGACACTGGGCTTAGGATCTGCATAGGAAACACACACACAAGCACACACCTACCTTTGTTGCCTGCAGATGCCTCCTTGGCTGTCCCCAAACGGTATCAAACCAACACCCACGGGAAGCTGTAAGCATAGAGGACATGCCTGCACCCCATTGGACTTACCTGTGTGGGTTAAATCCGGGTTATTTGACAACCTATGGCGGTGATGGTTCTGCTCAGGCAGAGCAGTGCTGATGCTCCTCATAAAGCTGTCGCTGCTGTGAAGGTTCTAGGTGACATCACAAATCCCTATGGTTACATACACAACAAAGCTGGGTTGTTGTTGTTTACACTCTGCAAGGCCTGTGGAAGTGAGTGACATCATAGCACTGTAGTTCTGAGGGTTCTAGATGGATGCAACAATCTCCTGTTGCTTCTATGAAGGCCATAATAGACGACATCACCAAACAGCTCCATAGTCACATACACAGCAAAGGAGAGATGTTGTTTACACCTAGTGATGTCAGTGGTATTGAGTGACATCACAGCACAGTGCTAAGGCTCCTGGGCCTGGACACAGCAGCGGCTGCAATATCTCAACGGAGAATACGTTTATATATATGTGTGTGTGTGCGCGTATATATATATATATATATATATATATATATATATATATATTTCTCCGCCGAAATCACTTTTAAACCCATTTCCACCTTTTTTTCCCTTCTCTTCCTCTTACTTTTTTTTCACGTTTTTTTACGTTTTTCTCCTTTTCGCCTCTTTTCTGGGCGTATTATTCTTCTTTTTCTTCTTTTTTTTCGTCTAATGCATACCCCATCAGTGCAGCAATGCTTATTCAATACCGCCAGCAGATGGAGACACTGGGGGATAATTTTCTAAGGATTTATACTGATTTTTCCTGTCTGAATTTGTCGCACAGAAAGTTGCAGGCCAAATATGTGTGACATTTCTGCGACTTTAGCTTCTAGAGCATTTTTACAACATTATACATAGGTGCTGAATACATAAAAAGCGACTGTTCAGCGACAGACAAGTCGCATCGGCTGAAAGTAGGCCAGAATGTCAGTCCATGTTGGAGCAGGTTTAGATACAGTCTAAAGTATAGATCTCAAAGTCTGTGCACAGAATTTAGCAAGGGCCTCGCACCTTCTGATGCATCAGGTAGGTGCACAATAGCATAGCCTAACCCTCTGTACTTTGGTCTATATTGATGCGGGACATAGACAGCCAGCTGATGACCAATCCATTAGTGCAATGGATGGCTGGAAGCATTTGTCTTTGCCTTTGCAATACCACAGAAGCAATGCATGGTCAATGTACAGCAATGACACACCTGTGTGAACAGCCAGGAGACCCCCCCCCCCCCCCCCATGTTATGTTACATAGTTACATAGTTAGTACGGTCGAAAAAAGACATATGTCCATCAAGTTCAACCAGGGAATTAAGGGGTAGGGGTGTGGCGCGATATTGGGGAAGGGATGAGATTTTATATTTCTTCATAAGCATTAATCTTATTTTGTCAATTAGGAACATTCAGCACCCACCCGCTATCAAGGCAGCTGCCTATCATGTCATGCCCTACCTGCACAGGTGTGCTGGCTACTCAAATGATCCAATTAAGGAGGCCATTTAGTCAGCAGCAGCAGAAGTCCTGTGCCTGGACGCTCCAACAGCGGCCAGACACAAGCAGAAGCAGCAGAAGCAGCAGCAGCAGCACCACCTTTTGTTTTTTGGCTGCAGCAGCAAGGCCCACAGGGCTGGCTAGCTGGCTAGCCAGCAAGCAGGTAGCAATGAAAGTAGGAATCTTTCTTTTTAACCCTGTAAGGGGGTGGTGCACTGTACCCGAAGATACTGCCATATCGGGTCAATGCATAGGGCGACGGAAGCAAGCTTCGAAATCGGCCCCCGTTCTCAAAAATCCATTTAATATATGGTCCCCAGATAGGGGACATATCAGATATTAAACTGATAAGAACAGATACTACACTTGATCTTAGCCAAAAGGCCGAGAAGCGATAACCGTGAAAGGGGCGGGCCCAACAAGGTCCCCTTCATGGGCACTATCACTGCTTGCTGTCAGGGAGGCTGCCAGACAATTTTCCATGCACACTCTGGGCTGGGGGGCAGTCAACCACCAGTACACACAGCAGAACCTAAACCCATACCATTATTGCTAAGCAGCAAGACAGGGGCCCATTGCACTCCCACGGGGCCTTTTTAAATGCAATCCATAACCCGGATTTGCCAGGAACCCTTCTTACTCCTCCTACTTGCATGTGACACTGGGCTTAGGATCTGCATAGGAAACACACACACAAGCACACACCTACCTTTGTTGCCTGCAGATGCCTCCTTGGCTGTCCCCAAACGGTATCAAACCAACACCCACGGGAAGCTGTAAGCATAGAGGACATGCCTGCACCCCATTGGACTTACCTGTGTGGGTTAAATCCGGGTTATTTGACAACCTATGGCGGTGATGGTTCTGCTCAGGCAGAGCAGTGCTGATGCTCCTCATAAAGCTGTCGCTGCTGTGAAGGTTCTAGGTGACATCACAAATCCCTATGGTTACATACACAACAAAGCTGGGTTGTTGTTGTTTACACTCTGCAAGGCCTGTGGAAGTGAGTGACATCATAGCACTGTAGTTCTGAGGGTTCTAGATGGATGCAACAATCTCCTGTTGCTTCTATGAAGGCCATAATAGACGACATCACCAAACAGCTCCATAGTCACATACACAGCAAAGGAGAGATGTTGTTTACACCTAGTGATGTCAGTGGTATTGAGTGACATCACAGCACAGTGCTAAGGCTCCTGGGCCTGGACACAGCAGCGGCTGCAATATCTCAACGGAGAATACGTTTATATATATGTGTGTGTGTGCGCGTATATATATATATATATATATATATATATATATATATATATATATATATATTTCTCCGCCGAAATCACTTTTAAACCCATTTCCACCTTTTTTTCCCTTCTCTTCCTCTTACTTTTTTTTCACGTTTTTTTACGTTTTTCTCCTTTTCGCCTCTTTTCTGGGCGTATTATTCTTCTTTTTCTTCTTTTTTTTCGTCTAATGCATACCCCATCAGTGCAGCAATGCTTATTCAATACCGCCAGCAGATGGAGACACTGGGGGATAATTTTCTAAGGATTTATACTGATTTTTCCTGTCTGAATTTGTCGCACAGAAAGTTGCAGGCCAAATATGTGTGACATTTCTGCGACTTTAGCTTCTAGAGCATTTTTACAACATTATACATAGGTGCTGAATACATAAAAAGCGACTGTTCAGCGACAGACAAGTCGCATCGGCTGAAAGTAGGCCAGAATGTCAGTCCATGTTGGAGCAGGTTTAGATACAGTCTAAAGTATAGATCTCAAAGTCTGTGCACAGAATTTAGCAAGGGCCTCGCACCTTCTGATGCATCAGGTAGGTGCACAATAGCATAGCCTAACCCTCTGTACTTTGGTCTATATTGATGCGGGACATAGACAGCCAGCTGATGACCAATCCATTAGTGCAATGGATGGCTGGAAGCATTTGTCTTTGCCTTTGCAATACCACAGAAGCAATGCATGGTCAATGTACAGCAATGACACACCTGTGTGAACAGCCAGGAGACCCCCCCCCCCCCCCCCCCATGTTATGTTACATAGTTACATAGTTAGTACGGTCGAAAAAAGACATATGTCCATCAAGTTCAACCAGGGAATTAAGGGGTAGGGGTGTGGCGCGATATTGGGGAAGGGATGAGATTTTATATTTCTTCATAAGCATTAATCTTATTTTGTCAATTAGGAACATTCAGCACCCACCCGCTATCAAGGCAGCTGCCTATCATGTCATGCCCTACCTGCACAGGTGTGCTGGCTACTCAAATGATCCAATTAAGGAGGCCATTTAGTCAGCAGCAGCAGAAGTCCTGTGCCTGGACGCTCCAACAGCGGCCAGACACAAGCAGAAGCAGCAGAAGCAGCAGCAGCAGCACCACCTTTTGTTTTTTGGCTGCAGCAGCAAGGCCCACAGGGCTGGCTAGCTGGCTAGCCAGCAAGCAGGTAGCAATGAAAGTAGGAATCTTTCTTTTTAACCCTGTAAGGGGGTGGTGCACTGTACCCGAAGATACTGCCATATCGGGTCAATGCATAGGGCGACGGAAGCAAGCTTCGAAATCGGCCCCCGTTCTCAAAAATCCATTTAATATATGGTCCCCAGATAGGGGACGTATCAGATATTAAACTGATAAGAACAGATACTACACTTGATCTTAGCCAAAAGGCCGAGAAGCGATAACCGTGAAAGGGGCGGGCCCAACAAGGTCCCCTTCATGGGCACTATCACTGCTTGCTGTCAGGGAGGCTGCCAGACAATTTTCCATGCACACTCTGGGCTGGGGGGCAGTCAACCACCAGTACACACAGCAGAACCTAAACCCATACCATTATTGCTAAGCAGCAAGACAGGGGCCCATTGCACTCCCACGGGGCCTTTTTAAATGCAATCCATAACCCGGATTTGCCAGGAACCCTTCTTACTCCTCCTACTTGCATGTGACACTGGGCTTAGGATCTGCATAGGAAACACACACACAAGCACACACCTACCTTTGTTGCCTGCAGATGCCTCCTTGGCTGTCCCCAAACGGTATCAAACCAACACCCACGGGAAGCTGTAAGCATAGAGGACATGCCTGCACCCCATTGGACTTACCTGTGTGGGTTAAATCCGGGTTATTTGACAACCTATGGCGGTGATGGTTCTGCTCAGGCAGAGCAGTGCTGATGCTCCTCATAAAGCTGTCGCTGCTGTGAAGGTTCTAGGTGACATCACAAATCCCTATGGTTACATACACAACAAAGCTGGGTTGTTGTTGTTTACACTCTGCAAGGCCTGTGGAAGTGAGTGACATCATAGCACTGTAGTTCTGAGGGTTCTAGATGGATGCAACAATCTCCTGTTGCTTCTATGAAGGCCATAATAGACGACATCACCAAACAGCTCCATAGTCACATACACAGCAAAGGAGAGATGTTGTTTACACCTAGTGATGTCAGTGGTATTGAGTGACATCACAGCACAGTGCTAAGGCTCCTGGGCCTGGACACAGCAGCGGCTGCAATATCTCAACGGAGAATACGTTTATATATATGTGTGTGTGTGCGCGTATATATATATATATATATATATATATATATATATATATATATATATATTTCTCCGCCGAAATCACTTTTAAACCCATTTCCACCTTTTTTTCCCTTCTCTTCCTCTTACTTTTTTTTCACGTTTTTTTACGTTTTTCTCCTTTTCGCCTCTTTTCTGGGCGTATTATTCTTCTTTTTCTTCTTTTTTTTCGTCTAATGCATACCCCATCAGTGCAGCAATGCTTATTCAATACCGCCAGCAGATGGAGACACTGGGGGATAATTTTCTAAGGATTTATACTGATTTTTCCTGTCTGAATTTGTCGCACAGAAAGTTGCAGGCCAAATATGTGTGACATTTCTGCGACTTTAGCTTCTAGAGCATTTTTACAACATTATACATAGGTGCTGAATACATAAAAAGCGACTGTTCAGCGACAGACAAGTCGCATCGGCTGAAAGTAGGCCAGAATGTCAGTCCATGTTGGAGCAGGTTTAGATACAGTCTAAAGTATAGATCTCAAAGTCTGTGCACAGAATTTAGCAAGGGCCTCGCACCTTCTGATGCATCAGGTAGGTGCACAATAGCATAGCCTAACCCTCTGTACTTTGGTCTATATTGATGCGGGACATAGACAGCCAGCTGATGACCAATCCATTAGTGCAATGGATGGCTGGAAGCATTTGTCTTTGCCTTTGCAATACCACAGAAGCAATGCATGGTCAATGTTCAGCAATGACACACCTGTGTGAACAGCCAGGAGACCCCCCCCCCCCCCCCCCATGTTATGTTACATAGTTACATAGTTAGTACGGTCGAAAAAAGACATATGTCCATCAAGTTCAACCAGGGAATTAAGGGGTAGGGGTGTGGCGCGATATTGGGGAAGGGATGAGATTTTATATTTCTTCATAAGCATTAATCTTATTTTGTCAATTAGGAACATTCAGCACCCACCCGCTATCAAGGCAGCTGCCTATCATGTCATGCCCTACCTGCACAGGTGTGCTGGCTACTCAAATGATCCAATTAAGGAGGCCATTTAGTCAGCAGCAGCAGAAGTCCTGTGCCTGGACGCTCCAACAGCGGCCAGACACAAGCAGAAGCAGCAGAAGCAGCAGCAGCAGCACCACCTTTTGTTTTTTGGCTGCAGCAGCAAGGCCCACAGGGCTGGCTAGCTGGCTAGCCAGCAAGCAGGTAGCAATGAAAGTAGGAATCTTTCTTTTTAACCCTGTAAGGGGGTGGTGCACTGTACCCGAAGATACTGCCATATCGGGTCAATGCATAGGGCGACGGAAGCAAGCTTCGAAATCGGCCCCCGTTCTCAAAAATCCATTTAATATATGGTCCCCAGATAGGGGACGTATCAGATATTAAACTGATAAGAACAGATACTACACTTGATCTTAGCCAAAAGGCCGAGAAGCGATAACCGTGAAAGGGGCGGGCCCAACAAGGTCCCCTTCATGGGCACTATCACTGCTTGCTGTCAGGGAGGCTGCCAGACAATTTTCCATGCACACTCTGGGCTGGGGGGCAGTCAACCACCAGTACACACAGCAGAACCTAAACCCATACCATTATTGCTAAGCAGCAAGACAGGGGCCCATTGCACTCCCACGGGGCCTTTTTAAATGCAATCCATAACCCGGATTTGCCAGGAACCCTTCTTACTCCTCCTACTTGCATGTGACACTGGGCTTAGGATCTGCATAGGAAACACACACACAAGCACACACCTACCTTTGTTGCCTGCAGATGCCTCCTTGGCTGTCCCCAAACGGTATCAAACCAACACCCACGGGAAGCTGTAAGCATAGAGGACATGCCTGCACCCCATTGGACTTACCTGTGTGGGTTAAATCCGGGTTATTTGACAACCTATGGCGGTGATGGTTCTGCTCAGGCAGAGCAGTGCTGATGCTCCTCATAAAGCTGTCGCTGCTGTGAAGGTTCTAGGTGACATCACAAATCCCTATGGTTACATACACAACAAAGCTGGGTTGTTGTTGTTTACACTCTGCAAGGCCTGTGGAAGTGAGTGACATCATAGCACTGTAGTTCTGAGGGTTCTAGATGGATGCAACAATCTCCTGTTGCTTCTATGAAGGCCATAATAGACGACATCACCAAACAGCTCCATAGTCACATACACAGCAAAGGAGAGATGTTGTTTACACCTAGTGATGTCAGTGGTATTGAGTGACATCACAGCACAGTGCTAAGGCTCCTGGGCCTGGACACAGCAGCGGCTGCAATATCTCAACGGAGAATACGTTTATATATATGTGTGTGTGTGCGCGTATATATATATATATATATATATATATATATATATATATATATATATATATATATTTCTCCGCCGAAATCACTTTTAAACCCATTTCCACCTTTTTTTCCCTTCTCTTCCTCTTACTTTTTTTTCACGTTTTTTTACGTTTTTCTCCTTTTCGCCTCTTTTCTGGGCGTATTATTCTTCTTTTTCTTCTTTTTTTTCGTCTAATGCATACCCCATCAGTGCAGCAATGCTTATTCAATACCGCCAGCAGATGGAGACACTGGGGGATAATTTTCTAAGGATTTATACTGATTTTTCCTGTCTGAATTTGTCGCACAGAAAGTTGCAGGCCAAATATGTGTGACATTTCTGCGACTTTAGCTTCTAGAGCATTTTTACAACATTATACATAGGTGCTGAATACATAAAAAGCGACTGTTCAGCGACAGACAAGTCGCATCGGCTGAAAGTAGGCCAGAATGTCAGTCCATGTTGGAGCAGGTTTAGATACAGTCTAAAGTATAGATCTCAAAGTCTGTGCACAGAATTTAGCAAGGGCCTCGCACCTTCTGATGCATCAGGTAGGTGCACAATAGCATAGCCTAACCCTCTGTACTTTGGTCTATATTGATGCGGGACATAGACAGCCAGCTGATGACCAATCCATTAGTGCAATGGATGGCTGGAAGCATTTGTCTTTGCCTTTGCAATACCACAGAAGCAATGCATGGTCAATGTACAGCAATGACACACCTGTGTGAACAGCCAGGAGACCCCCCCCCCCCCCCATGTTATGTTACATAGTTACATAGTTAGTACGGTCGAAAAAAGACATATGTCCATCAAGTTCAACCAGGGAATTAAGGGGTAGGGGTGTGGCGCGATATTGGGGAAGGGATGAGATTTTATATTTCTTCATAAGCATTAATCTTATTTTGTCAATTAGGAACATTCAGCACCCACCCGCTATCAAGGCAGCTGCCTATCATGTCATGCCCTACCTGCACAGGTGTGCTGGCTACTCAAATGATCCAATTAAGGAGGCCATTTAGTCAGCAGCAGCAGAAGTCCTGTGCCTGGACGCTCCAACAGCGGCCAGACACAAGCAGAAGCAGCAGAAGCAGCAGCAGCAGCACCACCTTTTGTTTTTTGGCTGCAGCAGCAAGGCCCACAGGGCTGGCTAGCTGGCTAGCCAGCAAGCAGGTAGCAATGAAAGTAGGAATCTTTCTTTTTAACCCTGTAAGGGGGTGGTGCACTGTACCCGAAGATACTGCCATATCGGGTCAATGCATAGGGCGACGGAAGCAAGCTTCGAAATCGGCCCCCGTTCTCAAAAATCCATTTAATATATGGTCCCCAGATAGGGGACGTATCAGATATTAAACTGATAAGAACAGATACTACACTTGATCTTAGCCAAAAGGCCGAGAAGCGATAACCGTGAAAGGGGCGGGCCCAACAAGGTCCCCTTCATGGGCACTATCACTGCTTGCTGTCAGGGAGGCTGCCAGACAATTTTCCATGCACACTCTGGGCTGGGGGGCAGTCAACCACCAGTACACACAGCAGAACCTAAACCCATACCATTATTGCTAAGCAGCAAGACAGGGGCCCATTGCACTCCCACGGGGCCTTTTTAAATGCAATCCATAACCCGGATTTGCCAGGAACCCTTCTTACTCCTCCTACTTGCATGTGACACTGGGCTTAGGATCTGCATAGGAAACACACACACAAGCACACACCTACCTTTGTTGCCTGCAGATGCCTCCTTGGCTGTCCCCAAACGGTATCAAACCAACACCCACGGGAAGCTGTAAGCATAGAGGACATGCCTGCACCCCATTGGACTTACCTGTGTGGGTTAAATCCGGGTTATTTGACAACCTATGGCGGTGATGGTTCTGCTCAGGCAGAGCAGTGCTGATGCTCCTCATAAAGCTGTCGCTGCTGTGAAGGTTCTAGGTGACATCACAAATCCCTATGGTTACATACACAACAAAGCTGGGTTGTTGTTGTTTACACTCTGCAAGGCCTGTGGAAGTGAGTGACATCATAGCACTGTAGTTCTGAGGGTTCTAGATGGATGCAACAATCTCCTGTTGCTTCTATGAAGGCCATAATAGACGACATCACCAAACAGCTCCATAGTCACATACACAGCAAAGGAGAGATGTTGTTTACACCTAGTGATGTCAGTGGTATTGAGTGACATCACAGCACAGTGCTAAGGCTCCTGGGCCTGGACACAGCAGCGGCTGCAATATCTCAACGGAGAATACGTTTATATATATGTGTGTGTGTGCGCGTATATATATATATATATATATATATATATATATATAT
>NW_026609132.1:0-40319 GCF_029499605.1 Hyla sarda | reverse complement strand
ATGGGAAAAGGCGCTTATCTGCAATCTAGGTGTATCTGCGTGCTGCGCCCGCCCAAAGAGTGCCCGGGTTAAATCGACAACGCAGGCATGTCGGGTGCCACTGTCTGCACCAGCACAGCAAGTTTTGAGCAAATATCTCCTTCCGTTCGGCCTCAATGGTAAGAAGCTTGTGCATCTTCTCTGTTCGTCGCGGTCAATGAGAAAAGGCGCTTATCTGCAATCTAGGTGTTTCTGCGTGCTGCGCCCGCCCAAAGAGTGCCCGGGTGAAAACGACAACGCAGGCATGTCGGGTGCCCCTGTCTGCACCAGCACAGCAAGTTTTGAGCAAATATCTCCTTCCATTCGGCCGCAATGGCAAGAAGCTTGTGCATCCTCTCTGTTCGTCGCGGTCAATGGGAAAAGGCGCTTATCTGCAATCTAGGTGTTTCTGCGTGCTGCGCCCGCCCAAAGAGTGCCCGGGTGAAAACGACAACGCAGGCATGTCGGGTGCCACTGTCTGCACCAGCACAGCAAGTTTTGAGCAAATATCTCCTTCCGTTCGGCCGCAATGGCAAGAAGCTTGTGCATCTTCTCTGTTCGTCGCGGTCAATGGGAAAAGGCGCTTATCTGCAATCTAGGTGTATCTGCGTGCTGCGCCCGCCCAAAGAGTGCCCGGGTTAAATCGACAACGCAGGCATGTCGGGTGCCACTGTCTGCACCAGCACAGCAAGTTTTGAGCAAATATCTCCTTCCGTTCGGCCTCAATGGTAAGAAGCTTGTGCATCTTCTCTGTTCGTCGCGGTCAATGAGAAAAGGCGCTTATCTGCAATCTAGGTGTTTCTGCGTGCTGCGCCCGCCCAAAGAGTGCCCGGGTGAAAACGACAACGCAGGCATGTCGGGTGCCACTGTCTGCACCAGCACAGCAAGTTTTGAGCAAATATCTCCTTCCGTTCGGCCTCAATGGTAAGAAGCTTGTGCATCTTCTCTGTTCGTCGCGGTCAATGAGAAAAGGCGCTTATCTGCAATCTAGGTGTTTCTGCGTGCTGCGCCCGCCCAAAGAGTGCCCGGGTGAAAACTACAACGCAGGCATGTCGGGTGCCACTGTCTGCACCAGCACAGCAAGTTTTGAGCAAATATCTCCTTCCGTTCGGCCGCAATGGCAAGAAGCTTGTGCATCCTCTCTGTTCGTCGCGGTCAATGGGAAAAGGCGCTTATCTGCAATCTAGGTGTTTCTGCGTGCTGCGGCCGCCCAAAGAGTGCCCGGGTGAAAACGACAACGCAGGCATGTCGGGTGCCACTGTCTGCACCAGCACAGCAAGTTTTGAGCAAATATCTCCTTCCGTTCGGCCGCAATGGCAAGAAGCTTGTGCATCTTCTCTGTTCGTCGCGGTCAATGGGAAAAGGCGCTTATCTGCAATCTAGGTGTTTCTGCGTGCTGCGCCCGCCCAAAAAGTGCCCGGGTTAAATCGACAACGCAGGCATGTCGGGTGCCACTGTCTGCACCAGCACAGCAAGTTTTGAGCAAATATCTCCTTCCGTTCGGCCTCAATGGTAAGAAGCTTGTGCATCTTCTCTGTTCGTCGCGGTCAATGAGAAAAGGCGCTTATCTGCAATCTAGGTGTTTCTGCGTGCTGCGCCCGCCCAAAGAGTGCCCGTGTGAAAACGACAACGCAGGCATGTCGGGTACCACTGTCTGCACCAGCACAGCAAGTTTTGAGCAAATATCTCCTTCCGTTCGGCCGCAATGGCAAGAAGCTTGTTCATCCTCTCTGTTCGTCGCGGTCAATGGGAAAAGGCGCTTATCTGCAATCTAGGTGTTTCTGCGTGCTGCGCCCGCCCAAAGAGTGCCCGGGTGAAAACGACAACGCAGGCATGTCGGGTGCCACTGTCTGCACCAGCACAGCAAGTTTTGAGCAAATATCTCCTTCCGTTCGGCCGCAATGGCAAGAAGCTTGTGCATCTTGTCTGTTCGTCGCGGTCAATGGGAAAAGGCGCTTATCTGCAATCTAGGTGTTTCTGCGTGCTGCGCCCGCCCAAAGAGTGCCCGGGTGAAAACGACAACGCAGGCATGTCGGGTGCCCCTGTCTGCACCAGCACAGCAATTTTTGAGCAAATATCTCCTTCCATTCGGCCGCAATGGCAAGAAGCTTGTGCATCCTCTCTGTTCGTCGCGGTCAATGGGAAAAGGCGCTTATCTGCAATCTAGGTGTTTCTGCGTGCTGCGCCCGCCCAAAGAGTGCCCGGGTGAAAACGACAACGCAGGCATGTCGGGTGCCACTGTCTGCACCAGCACAGCAAGTTTTGAGCAAATATCTCCTTCCGTTCGGCCGCAATGGCAAGAAGCTTGTGCATCTTCTCTGTTCGTCGCGGTCAATGGGAAAAGGCGCTTATCTGCAATCTAGGTGTTTCTGCGTGCTGCGCCCGCCCAAAGAGTGCCCGGGTTAAATCGACAACGCAGGCATGTCGGGTGCCACTGTCTGCACCAGCACAGCAAGTTTTGAGCAAATATCTCCTTCCGTTCGGCCTCAATGGTAAGAAGCTTGTGCATCTTCTCTGTTCGTCGCGGTCAATGAGAAAAGGCGCTTATCTGCAATCTAGGTGTTTCTGCGTGCTGCGCCCGCCCAAAGAGTGCTCGGGTGAAAACGACAACGCAGGCATGTCGGGTGCCACTGTCTGCACCAGCACAGCAAGTTTTGAGCAAATATCTCCTTCCGTTCGGCCGCAATGGCAAGAAGCTTGTGCATCCTCTCTGTTCGTCGCGGTCAATGGGAAAAGGCGCTTATCTGCAATCTAGGTGTTTCTGCGTGCTGCGCCCGCCCAAAGAGTGCCCGGGTGAAAACGACAACGTAGGCATGTCGGGTGCCACTGTCTGCACCAGCACAGCAAGTTTTGAGCAAATATCTCCTTCCGTTCGGCCGCAATGGCAAGAAGCTTGTGCATCTTGTCTGTTCGTCGCGGTCAATGGGAAAAGGCGCTTATCTGCAATCTAGGTGTTTCTGCGTGCTGCGCCCGCCCAAAGAGTGCCCGGGTGAAAACGACAACGCAGGCATGTCGGGTGCCACTGTCTGCACCAGCACAGCAATTTTTGAGCAAATATCTCCTTCCATTCGGCCGCAATGGTAAGAAGCTTGTGCATCCTCTCTGTTCGTCGCGGTCAATGGGAAAAGGTGCTTATCTGCAATCTAGGTGTTTCTGCGTGCTGCGCCCGCCCAAAGAGTGCCCGGGTGAAAACGACAACGCAGGCATGTCGGGTGCCACTGTCTGCACCAGCACAGCAAGTTTTGAGCAAATATCTCCTTCCGTTCGGCCGCAATGGCAAGAAGCTTGTACATCTTGTCTGTTCGTCGCGGTCAATGGGAAAAGGCGCTTATGTGCAATCTAGGTGTTTCTGCGTGCTGCGCCCGCCCAAAGAGTGCCCGGGTGAAAACGACAACGCAGGCATGTCGGGTGCCCCTGTCTGCACCAGCACAGCAATTTTTGAGCAAATATCTCCTTCCATTCGGCCGCAATGGCAAGAAGCTTGTGCATCCTCTCTGTTCGTCGCGGTCAATGGGAAAAGGCGCTTATCTGCAATCTAGGTGTTTCTGCGTGCTGCGCCCGCCCAAAGAGTGCCCGGGTGAAAACGACAACGCAGGCATGTCGGGTGCCACTGTCTGCACCAGCACAGCAAGTTTTGAGCAAATATCTCCTTCCGTTCGGCCTCAATGGTAAGAAGCTTGTGCATCTTCTCTGTTCGTCGCGGTCAATGAGAAAAGGCGCTTATCTGCAATCTAGGTGTTTCTGCGTGCTGCGCCCGCCCAAAGAGTGCTCGGGTGAAAACGACAACGCAGGCATGTCGGGTGCCACTGTCTGCACCAGCACAGCAAGTTTTGAGCAAATATCTCCTTCCGTTCGGCCTCAATGGTAAGAAGCTTGTGCATCCTCTCTGTTCGTCGCGGTCAATGGGAAAAGGCGCTTATCTGCAATCTAGGTGTTTCTGTGTGCTGCGCACGCCCAAAGAGTGCCCGGGTTAAATCGACAACGCAGGCATGTCGGGTGCCACTGTCTGCACCAGCACAGCAAGTTTTGAGCAAATATCTCCTTCCGTTCGGCCTCAATGGTAAGAAGCTTGTGCATCTTCTCTGTTCGTCGCGGTCAATGAGAAAAGGCGCTTATCTGCAATCTAGGTGTTTCTGCGTGCTGCGCCCGCCCAAAGAGTGCCCGGGTGAAAACGACAACGCAGGCATGTCGGGTGCCACTGTCTGCACCAGCACAGCAAGTTTTGAGCAAATATCTCCTTCCGTTCGGCCTCAATGGTAAGAAGCTTGTGCATCTTCTCTGTTCGTCGCGGTCAATGAGAAAAGGCGCTTATCTGCAATCTAGGTGTTTCTGCGTGCTGCGCCCGCCCAAAGAGTGCCCGGGTGAAAACGACAACGCAGGCATGTCGGGTGCCACTGTCTGCACCAGCACAGCAAGTTTTGAGCAAATATCTCCTTCCGTTCGGCCGCAATGGCAAGAAGCTTGTGCATCTTGTCTGTTCGTCGCGGTCAATGGGAAAAGGCGCTTATCTGCAATCTAGGTGTTTCTGCGTGCTGCGCCCGCCCAAAGAGTGCCCGGGTGAAAACGACAACGCAGGCATGTCGGGTGCCCCTGTCTGCACCAGCACAGCAATTTTTGAGCAAATATCTCCTTCCATTCGGCCGCAATGGCAAGAAGCTTGTGCATCTTGTCTGTTCGTCGCGGTCAATGGGAAAAGGCGCTTATCTGCAATCTAGGTGTTTCTGCGTGCTGCGCCCGCCCAAAGAGTGCCCGGGTGAAAACGACAACGCAGGCATGTCGGGTGCCACTGTCTGCACCAGCACAGCAAGTTTTGAGCAAATATCTCCTTCAGTTCGGCCGCAATGGCAAGAAGCTTGTGCATCTTGTCTGTTCGTCGCGGTCAATGGGAAAAGGCGCTTATCTGCAATCTAGGTGTTTCTGCGTGCTGCGCCCGCCCAAAGAGTGCCCGGGTGAAAACGACAACGCAGGCATGTCGGGTGCCACTGTCTGCACCAGCACAGCAAGTTTTGAGCAAATATCTCCTTCCGTTCGGCCGCAATGGCAAGAAGCTTGTGCATCTTGTCTGTTCGTCGCGGTCAATGGGAAAAGGCGCTTATCTGCAATCTAGGTGTTTCTGCGTGCTGCGCCCGCCCAAAGAGTGCCCGGGTGAAAACGACAACGCAGGCATGTCGGGTGCCCCTGTCTGCACCAGCACAGCAATTTTTGAGCAAATATCTCCTTCCATTCGGCCGCAATGGCAAGAAGCTTGTGCATCTTGTCTGTTCGTCGCGGTCAATGGGAAAAGGCGCTTATCTGCAATCTAGGTGTTTCTGCGTGCTGCGCCCGCCCAAAGAGTGCCCGGGTGAAAACGACAACGCAGGCATGTCGGGTGCCACTGTCTGCACCAGCACAGCAAGTTTTGAGCAAATATCTCCTTCAGTTCGGCCGCAATGGCAAGAAGCTTGTGCATCTTGTCTGTTCGTCGCGGTCAATGGGAAAAGGCGCTTATCTGCAATCTAGGTGTTTCTGCGTGCTGCGCCCGCCCAAAGAGTGCCCGGGTGAAAACGACAACGCAGGCATGTCGGGTGCCCCTGTCTGCACCAGCACAGCAATTTTTGAGCAAATATCTCCTTCCATTCGGCCGCAATGGCAAGAAGCTTGTGCATCCTCTCTGTTCGTCGCGGTCAATGGGAAAAGGCGCTTATCTGCAATCTAGGTGTTTCTGCGTGCTGCGCCCGCCCAAAGAGTGCCCGGGTGAAAACGACAACGCAGGCATGTCGGGTGCCACTGTCTGCACCAGCACAGCAAGTTTTGAGCAAATATCTCCTTCCGTTCGGCCTCAATGGTAAGAAGCTTGTGCATCTTCTCTGTTCGTCGCGGTCAATGAGAAAAGGCGCTTATCTGCAATCTAGGTGTTTCTGCGTGCTGCGCCCGCCCAAAGAGTGCTCGGGTGAAAACGACAACGCAGGCATGTCGGGTGCCACTGTCTGCACCAGCACAGCAAGTTTTGAGCAAATATCTCCTTCCGTTCGGCCGCAATGGCAAGAAGCTTGTGCATCCTCTCTGTTCGTCGCCGTCAATGGGAAAAGGCGCTTATCTGCAATCTAGGTGTTTCTGCGTGCTGCGCCCGCCCAAAGAGTGCCCGGGTGAAAACGACAACGCAGACATGTCGGGTGCCACTGTCTGCACCAGCACAGCAAGTTTTGAGCAAATATCTCCTTCCGTTCGGCCGCAATGGCAAGAAGCTTGTGCATCTTCTCTGTTCGTCGCGGTCAATGGGAAAAGGCGCTTATCTGCAATCTAGGTGTTTCTGCGTGCTGCGCCCGCCCAAAGAGTGCCCGGGTGAAAACGACAACGCAGGCATGTCGGGTGCCACTGTCTGCACCAGCACAGCAAGTTTTGAGCAAATATCTCCTTCCGTTCGGCCGCAATGGCAAGAAGCTTGTGCATCCTCTCTGTTCGTCGCGGTCAATGGGAAAAGGCGCTTATCTGCAATCTAGGTGTTTCTGCGTGCTGCGCCCGCCCAAAGAGTGCCCGGGTGAAAACGACAACGCAGGCATGTCGGGTGCCACTGTCTGCACCAGCACAGCAAGTTTTGAGCAAATATCTCCTTCCGTTCGGCCGCAATGGCAAGAAGCTTGTGCATCTTGTCTGTTCGTCGCGGTCAATGGGAAAAGGCGCTTATCTGCAATCTAGGTGTTTCTGCGTGCTGCGCCCGCCCAAAGAGTGCCCGGGTGAAAACGACAACGCAGGCATGTCGGGTGCCACTGTCTGCACCAGCACAGCAAGTTTTGAGCAAATATCTCCTTCCGTTCGGCCGCAATGGCAAGAAGCTTGTGCATCTTGTCTGTTCGTCGCGGTCAATGGGAAAAGGCGCTTATCTGCAATCTAGGTGTTTCTGCGTGCTGCGCCCGCCCAAAGAGTGCCCGGGTGAAAACGACAACGCAGGCATGTCGGGTGCCCCTGTCTGCACCAGCACAGCAATTTTTGAGCAAATATCTCCTTCCATTCGGCCGCAATGGCAAGAAGCTTGTGCATCCTCTCTGTTCGTCGCGGTCAATGGGAAAAGGCGCTTATCTGCAATCTAGGTGTTTCTGCGTGCTGCGCCCGCCCAAAGAGTGCCCTGGTGAAAACGACAATGCAGGCATGTCGGGTGCCACTGTCTGCACCAGCACAGCAAGTTTTGAGCAAATATCTCCTTCCGTTCGGCCGCAATGGCAAGAAGCTTGTGCATCTTGTCTGTTCGTCGCGGTCAATGGGAAAAGGCGCTTATCTGCAATCTAGGTGTTTCTGCGTGCTGCGCCCGCCCAAAGAGTGCCCGGGTGAAAACGACAACGCAGGCATGTCGGGTGCCACTGTCTGCACCAGCACAGCAAGTTTTGAGCAAATATCTCCTTCCGTTCGGCCTCAATGGTAAGAAGCTTGTGCATCTTCTCTGTTCGTCGCGGTCAATGAGAAAAGGCGCTTATCTGCAATCTAGGTGTTTCTGCGTGCTGCGCCCGCCCAAAGAGTGCCCGGGTGAAAACGACAACGCAGGCATGTCGGGTGCCACTGTCTGCACCAGCACAGCAAGTTTTGAGCAAATATCTCCTTCCGTTCGGCCGCAATGGCAAGAAGCTTGTGCATCTTGTCTGTTCGTCGCGGTCAATGGGAAAAGGCGCTTATCTGCAATCTAGGTGTTTCTGCGTGCTGCGCCCGCCCAAAGAGTGCCCGGGTGAAAACGACAACGCAGGCATGTCGGGTGCCCCTGTCTGCACCAGCACAGCAATTTTTGAGCAAATATCTCCTTCCATTCGGCCGCAATGGCAAGAAGCTTGTGCATCTTGTCTGTTCGTCGCGGTCAATGGGAAAAGGCGCTTATCTGCAATCTAGGTGTTTCTGCGTGCTGCGCCCGCCCAAAGAGTGCCCGGGTGAAAACGACAACGCAGGCATGTCGGGTGCCACTGTCTGCACCAGCACAGCAAGTTTTGAGCAAATATCTCCTTCAGTTCGGCCGCAATGGCAAGAAGCTTGTGCATCTTGTCTGTTCGTCGCGGTCAATGGGAAAAGGCGCTTATCTGCAATCTAGGTGTTTCTGCGTGCTGCGCCCGCCCAAAGAGTGCCCGGGTGAAAACGACAACGCAGGCATGTCGGGTGCCACTGTCTGCACCAGCACAGCAAGTTTTGAGCAAATATCTCCTTCCGTTCGGCCGCAATGGCAAGAAGCTTGTGCATCTTGTCTGTTCGTCGCGGTCAATGGGAAAAGGCGCTTATCTGCAATCTAGGTGTTTCTGCGTGCTGCGCCCGCCCAAAGAGTGCCCGGGTGAAAACGACAACGCAGGCATGTCGGGTGCCCCTGTCTGCACCAGCACAGCAATTTTTGAGCAAATATCTCCTTCCATTCGGCCGCAATGGCAAGAAGCTTGTGCATCTTGTCTGTTCGTCGCGGTCAATGGGAAAAGGCGCTTATCTGCAATCTAGGTGTTTCTGCGTGCTGCGCCCGCCCAAAGAGTGCCCGGGTGAAAACGACAACGCAGGCATGTCGGGTGCCACTGTCTGCACCAGCACAGCAAGTTTTGAGCAAATATCTCCTTCAGTTCGGCCGCAATGGCAAGAAGCTTGTGCATCTTGTCTGTTCGTCGCGGTCAATGGGAAAAGGCGCTTATCTGCAATCTAGGTGTTTCTGCGTGCTGCGCCCGCCCAAAGAGTGCCCGGGTGAAAACGACAACGCAGGCATGTCGGGTGCCCCTGTCTGCACCAGCACAGCAATTTTTGAGCAAATATCTCCTTCCATTCGGCCGCAATGGCAAGAAGCTTGTGCATCCTCTCTGTTCGTCGCGGTCAATGGGAAAAGGCGCTTATCTGCAATCTAGGTGTTTCTGCGTGCTGCGCCCGCCCAAAGAGTGCCCGGGTGAAAACGACAACGCAGGCATGTCGGGTGCCACTGTCTGCACCAGCACAGCAAGTTTTGAGCAAATATCTCCTTCCGTTCGGCCTCAATGGTAAGAAGCTTGTGCATCTTCTCTGTTCGTCGCGGTCAATGAGAAAAGGCGCTTATCTGCAATCTAGGTGTTTCTGCGTGCTGCGCCCGCCCAAAGAGTGCTCGGGTGAAAACGACAACGCAGGCATGTCGGGTGCCACTGTCTGCACCAGCACAGCAAGTTTTGAGCAAATATCTCCTTCCGTTCGGCCGCAATGGCAAGAAGCTTGTGCATCCTCTCTGTTCGTCGCCGTCAATGGGAAAAGGCGCTTATCTGCAATCTAGGTGTTTCTGCGTGCTGCGCCCGCCCAAAGAGTGCCCGGGTGAAAACGACAACGCAGACATGTCGGGTGCCACTGTCTGCACCAGCACAGCAAGTTTTGAGCAAATATCTCCTTCCGTTCGGCCGCAATGGCAAGAAGCTTGTGCATCTTCTCTGTTCGTCGCGGTCAATGGGAAAAGGCGCTTATCTGCAATCTAGGTGTTTCTGCGTGCTGCGCCCGCCCAAAGAGTGCCCGGGTGAAAACGACAACGCAGGCATGTCGGGTGCCACTGTCTGCACCAGCACAGCAAGTTTTGAGCAAATATCTCCTTCCGTTCGGCCGCAATGGCAAGAAGCTTGTGCATCCTCTCTGTTCGTCGCGGTCAATGGGAAAAGGCGCTTATCTGCAATCTAGGTGTTTCTGCGTGCTGCGCCCGCCCAAAGAGTGCCCGGGTGAAAACGACAACGCAGGCATGTCGGGTGCCACTGTCTGCACCAGCACAGCAAGTTTTGAGCAAATATCTCCTTCCGTTCGGCCGCAATGGCAAGAAGCTTGTGCATCTTGTCTGTTCGTCGCGGTCAATGGGAAAAGGCGCTTATCTGCAATCTAGGTGTTTCTGCGTGCTGCGCCCGCCCAAAGAGTGCCCGGGTGAAAACGACAACGCAGGCATGTCGGGTGCCACTGTCTGCACCAGCACAGCAAGTTTTGAGCAAATATCTCCTTCCGTTCGGCCGCAATGGCAAGAAGCTTGTGCATCTTGTCTGTTCGTCGCGGTCAATGGGAAAAGGCGCTTATCTGCAATCTAGGTGTTTCTGCGTGCTGCGCCCGCCCAAAGAGTGCCCGGGTGAAAACGACAACGCAGGCATGTCGGGTGCCCCTGTCTGCACCAGCACAGCAATTTTTGAGCAAATATCTCCTTCCATTCGGCCGCAATGGCAAGAAGCTTGTGCATCCTCTCTGTTCGTCGCGGTCAATGGGAAAAGGCGCTTATCTGCAATCTAGGTGTTTCTGCGTGCTGCGCCCGCCCAAAGAGTGCCCTGGTGAAAACGACAATGCAGGCATGTCGGGTGCCACTGTCTGCACCAGCACAGCAAGTTTTGAGCAAATATCTCCTTCCGTTCGGCCGCAATGGCAAGAAGCTTGTGCATCTTGTCTGTTCGTCGCGGTCAATGGGAAAAGGCGCTTATCTGCAATCTAGGTGTTTCTGTGTGCTGCGCACGCCCAAAGAGTGCCCGGGTTAAATCGACAACGCAGGCATGTCGGGTGCCACTGTCTGCACCAGCACAGCAAGTTTTGAGCAAATATCTCCTTCCGTTCGGCCTCAATGGTAAGAAGCTTGTGCATCTTCTCTGTTCGTCGCGGTCAATGAGAAAAGGCGCTTATCTGCAATCTAGGTGTTTCTGCGTGCTGCGCCCGCCCAAAGAGTGCCCGGGTGAAAACGACAACGCAGGCATGTCGGGTGCCACTGTCTGCACCAGCACAGCAAGTTTTGAGCAAATATCTCCTTCCGTTCGGCCGCAATGGCAAGAAGCTTGTGCATCTTGTCTGTTCGTCGCGGTCAATGGGAAAAGGCGCTTATCTGCAATCTAGGTGTTTCTGCGTGCTGCGCCCGCCCAAAGAGTGCCCGGGTGAAAACGACAACGCAGGCATGTCGGGTGCCCCTGTCTGCACCAGCACAGCAATTTTTGAGCAAATATCTCCTTCCATTCGGCCGCAATGGCAAGAAGCTTGTGCATCTTGTCTGTTCGTCGCGGTCAATGGGAAAAGGCGCTTATCTGCAATCTAGGTGTTTCTGCGTGCTGCGCCCGCCCAAAGAGTGCCCGGGTGAAAACGACAACGCAGGCATGTCGGGTGCCACTGTCTGCACCAGCACAGCAAGTTTTGAGCAAATATCTAATTCCGTTCGGCCGCAATGGCAAGAAGCTTGTGCATCTTCTCTGTTCGTCGCGGTCAATGGGAAAAGGCGCTTATCTGCAATCTAGGTGTTTCTGCGTGCTGCGCCCGCCCAAAGAGTGCCCGGGTGAAAACGACAACGCAGGCATGTCGGGTGCCACTGTCTGCACCAGCACAGCAAGTTTTGAGCAAATATCTCCTTCAGTTCGGCCGCAATGGCAAGAAGCTTGTGCATCTTGTCTGTTCGTCGCGGTCAATGGGAAAAGGCGCTTATCTGCAATCTAGGTGTTTCTGCGTGCTGCGCCCGCCCAAAGAGTGCCCGGGTGAAAACGACAACGCAGGCATGTCGGGTGCCCCTGTCTGCACCAGCACAGCAAGTTTTGAGCAAATATCTCCTTCCATTCGGCCGCAATGGCAAGAAGCTTGTGCATCCTCTCTGTTCGTCGCGGTCAATGGGAAAAGGCGCTTATCTGCAATCTAGGTGTTTCTGCGTGCTGCGCCCGCCCAAAGAGTGCCCGGGTGAAAACGACAACGCAGGCATGTCGGGTGCCACTGTCTGCACCAGCACAGCAAGTTTTGAGCAAATATCTCCTTCCGTTCGGCCGCAATGGCAAGAAGCTTGTGCATCTTCTCTGTTCGTCGCGGTCAATGGGAAAAGGCGCTTATCTGCAATCTAGGTGTATCTGCGTGCTGCGCCCGCCCAAAGAGTGCCCGGGTTAAATCGACAACGCAGGCATGTCGGGTGCCACTGTCTGCACCAGCACAGCAAGTTTTGAGCAAATATCTCCTTCCGTTCGGCCTCAATGGTAAGAAGCTTGTGCATCTTCTCTGTTCGTCGCGGTCAATGAGAAAAGGCGCTTATCTGCAATCTAGGTGTTTCTGCGTGCTGCGCCCGCCCAAAGAGTGCCCGGGTGAAAACGACAACGCAGGCATGTCGGGTGCCACTGTCTGCACCAGCACAGCAAGTTTTGAGCAAATATCTCCTTCCGTTCGGCCTCAATGGTAAGAAGCTTGTGCATCTTCTCTGTTCGTCGCGGTCAATGAGAAAAGGCGCTTATCTGCAATCTAGGTGTTTCTGCGTGCTGCGCCCGCCCAAAGAGTGCCCGGGTGAAAACGACAACGCAGGCATGTGGGGTGCCACTGTCTGCACCAGCACAGCAAGTTTTGAGCAAATATCTCCTTCCGTTCGGCCGCAATGGCAAGAAGCTTGTGCATCTTGTCTGTTCGTCGCGGTCAATGGGAAAAGGCGCTTATCTGCAATCTAGGTGTTTCTGCGTGCTGCGCCCGCCCAAAGAGTGCCCGGGTGAAAACGACAACGCAGGCATGTCGGGTGCCCCTGTCTGCACCAGCACAGCAAGTTTTGAGCAAATATCTCCTTCCATTCGGCCGCATAGGCAAGAAGATTGTGCATCTTCTCTGTTCGTCGCGGTCAATGGGAAAAGGCGCTTATCTGCAATCTAGGTGTTTCTGCGTGCTGCGCCCGCCCAAAGAGTGCCCGGGTGAAAACGACAACGCAGGCATGTCGGGTGCCACTGTCTGCACCAGCACAGCAAGTTTTGAGCAAATATCTCCTTCCGTTCGGCCGCAATGGAAAGAAGCTTGTGCATCTTCTCTGTTCGTCGCGGTCAATGGGAAAAGGCGCTTATCTGCAATCTAGGTGTTTCTGCGTGCTGCGCCCGCCCAAAGAGTGCCCGGGTGAAAACGACAACTCAGGCATGTCGGGTGCCACTGTCTGCACCAGCACAGCAAGTTTTGAGCAAATATCTCCTTCCGTTCGGCCGCAATGGCAAGAAGCTTGTGCATCCTCTCTGTTCGTCACGGTCAATGGGAAAAGGCGCTTATCTGCAATCTAGGTATTTCTGCGTGCTAAGCCCGCCCAAAGAGTGCCCGGGTGAAAACGACAACGCAGGCATGTCGGGTGCCACTGTCTGCACCAGCACAGCAAGTTTTGAGCAAATATCTCCTTCCGTTCGGCCGCAATGGCAAGAAGCTTGTGCATCTTGTCTGTTCGTCGCGGTCAATGGGAAAAGGCGCTTATCTGCAATCTAGGTGTTTCTGCGTGCTGCGCCCGCCCAAAGAGTGCCCGGGTGAAAACGACAACGCAGGCATGTCGGGTGCCCCTGTCTGCACCAGCACAGCAATTTTTGAGCAAATATCTCCTTCCATTCGGCCGCAATGGCAAGAAGCTTGTGCATCCTCTCTGTTCGTCGCGGTCAATGGGAAAAGGCGCTTATCTGCAATCTAGGTGTTTCTGCGTGCTGCGCCGACCCAAAGAGTGCCCTGGTGAAAACGACAACGCAGGCATGTCGGGTGCCACTGTCTGCACCAGCACAGCAAGTTTTGAGCAAATATCTCCTTCCGTTCGGCCGCAATGGCAAGAAGCTTGTGCATCTTGTCTGTTCGTCGCGGTCAATGGGAAAAGGCGCTTATCTGCAATCTAGGTGTTTCTGCGTGCTGCGCCCGCCCAAAGAGTGCCCGGGTGAAAACGACAACGCAGGCATGTCGGGTGCCACTGTCTGCACCAGCACAGCAAGTTTTGAGCAAATATCTCCTTCAGTTCGGCCGCAATGGCAAGAAGCTTGTGCATCTTCTCTGTTCGTCGCGGTCAATGGGAAAAGGCGCTTATCTGCAATCTAGGTGTTTCTGCGTGCTGCGCCCGCCCAAAGAGTGCCCGGGTGAAAACGACAACGCAGGCATGTCGGGTGCCACTGTCTGCACCAGCACAGCAAGTTTTGAGCAAATATCTCCTTCCGTTCGGCCGCAATGGCAAGAAGCTTGTGCATCTTCTCTGTTCGTCGCGGTCAATGGGAAAAGGCGCTTATCTGCAATCTAGGTGTTTCTGTGTGCTGCGCACGCCCAAAGAGTGCCCGGGTTAAATCGACAACGCAGGCATGTCGGGTGCCACTGTCTGCACCAGCACAGCAAGTTTTGAGCAAATATCTCCTTCCGTTCGGCCTCAATGGTAAGAAGCTTGTGCATCTTCTCTGTTCGTCGCGGTCAATGAGAAAAGGCGCTTATCTGCAATCTAGGTGTTTCTGCGTGCTGCGCCCGCCCAAAGAGTGCCCGGGTGAAAACGACAACGCAGGCATGTCGGGTGCCACTGTCTGCACCAGCACAGCAAGTTTTGAGCAAATATCTCCTTCCGTTCGGCCTCAATGGTAAGAAGCTTGTGCATCTTCTCTGTTCGTCGCGGTCAATGAGAAAAGGCGCTTATCTGCAATCTAGGTGTTTCTGCGTGCTGCGCCCGCCCAAAGAGTGCCCGGGTGAAAACGACAACGCAGGCATGTCGGGTGCCACTGTCTGCACCAGCACAGCAAGTTTTGAGCAAATATCTCCTTCCGTTCGGCCGCAATGGCAAGAAGCTTGTGCATCTTGTCTGTTCGTCGCGGTCAATGGGAAAAGGCGCTTATCTGCAATCTAGGTGTTTCTGCGTGCTGCGCCCGCCCAAAGAGTGCCCGGGTGAAAACGACAACGCAGGCATGTCGGGTGCCACTGTCTGCACCAGCACAGCAAGTTTTGAGCAAATATCTAATTCCGTTCGGCCGCAATGGCAAGAAGCTTGTGCATCTTGTCTGTTCGTCGCGGTCAATGGGAAAAGGCGCTTATCTGCAATCTAGGTGTTTCTGCGTGCTGCGCCCGCCCAAAGAGTGCCCGGGTGAAAACGACAACGCAGGCATGTCGGGTGCCACTGTCTGCACCAGCACAGCAAGTTTTGAGCAAATATCTCCTTCAGTTCGGCCGCAATGGCAAGAAGCTTGTGCATCTTCTCTGTTCGTCGCGGTCAATGGGAAAAGGCGCTTATCTGCAATCTAGGTGTTTCTGCGTGCTGCGCCCGCCCAAAGAGTGCCCGGGTGAAAACGACAACGCAGGCATGTCGGGTGCCACTGTCTGCACCAGCACAGCAAGTTTTGAGCAAATATCTCCTTCCGTTCGGCCGCAATGGCAAGAAGCTTGTGCATCCTCTCTGTTCGTCGCGGTCAATGGGAAAAGGCGCTTATCTGCAATCTAGGTGTTTCTGCGTGCTGCGCCCGCCCAAAGAGTGCCCGGGTGAAAACGACAACGCAGGCATGTCGGGTGCCCCTGTCTGCACCAGCACAGCAATTTTTGAGCAAATATCTCCTTCCATTCGGCCGCAATGGCAAGAAGCTTGTGCATCCTCTCTGTTCGTCGCGGTCAATGGGAAAAGGCGCTTATCTGCAATCTAGGTGTTTCTGCGTGCTGCGCCCGCCCAAAGAGTGCCCGGGTGAAAACGACAACGCAGGCATGTCGGGTGCCACTGTCTGCACCAGCACAGCAAGTTTTGAGCAAATATCTCCTTCCGTTCGGCCGCAATGGCAAGAAGCTTGTGCATCTTCTCTGTTCGTCGCGGTCAATGGGAAAAGGCGCTTATCTGCAATCTAGGTGTTTCTGCGTGCTGCGCCCGCCCAAAGAGTGCCCGGGTGAAAACGACAACGCAGGCATGTCGGGTGCCCCTGTCTGCACCAGCACAGCAATTTTTGAGCAAATATCTCCTTCCATTCGGCCGCAATGGCAAGAAGCTTGTGCATCTTGTCTGTTCGTCGCGGTCAATGGGAAAAGGCGCTTATCTGCAATCTAGGTGTTTCTGCGTGCTGCGCCCGCCCAAAGAGTGCCCGGGTGAAAACGACAACGCAGGCATGTCGGGTGCCACTGTCTGCACCAGCACAGCAAGTTTTGAGCAAATATCTAATTCCGTTCGGCCGCAATGGCAAGAAGCTTGTGCATCTTGTCTGTTCGTCGCGGTCAATGGGAAAAGGCGCTTATCTGCAATCTAGGTGTTTCTGCGTGCTGCGCCCGCCCAAAGAGTGCCCGGGTGAAAACGACAACGCAGGCATGTCGGGTGCCACTGTCTGCACCAGCACAGCAAGTTTTGAGCAAATATCTCCTTCAGTTCGGCCGCAATGGCAAGAAGCTTGTGCATCTTCTCTGTTCGTCGCGGTCAATGGGAAAAGGCGCTTATCTGCAATCTAGGTGTTTCTGCGTGCTGCGCCCGCCCAAAGAGTGCCCGGGTGAAAACGACAACGCAGGCATGTCGGGTGCCACTGTCTGCACCAGCACAGCAAGTTTTGAGCAAATATCTCCTTCCGTTCGGCCGCAATGGCAAGAAGCTTGTGCATCCTCTCTGTTCGTCGCGGTCAATGGGAAAAGGCGCTTATCTGCAATCTAGGTGTTTCTGCGTGCTGCGCCCGCCCAAAGAGTGCCCGGGTGAAAACGACAACGCAGGCATGTCGGGTGCCCCTGTCTGCACCAGCACAGCAATTTTTGAGCAAATATCTCCTTCCATTCGGCCGCAATGGCAAGAAGCTTGTGCATCCTCTCTGTTCGTCGCGGTCAATGGGAAAAGGCGCTTATCTGCAATCTAGGTGTTTCTGCGTGCTGCGCCCGCCCAAAGAGTGCCCGGGTGAAAACGACAACGCAGGCATGTCGGGTGCCACTGTCTGCACCAGCACAGCAAGTTTTGAGCAAATATCTCCTTCCGTTCGGCCGCAATGGCAAGAAGCTTGTGCATCTTCTCTGTTCGTCGCGGTCAATGGGAAAAGGCGCTTATCTGCAATCTAGGTGTTTCTGCGTGCTGCGCCCGCCCAAAGAGTGCCCGGGTGAAAACGACAACGCAGGCATGTCGGGTGCCACTGTCTGCACCAGCACAGCAAGTTTTGAGCAAATATCTAATTCCGTTCGGCCGCAATGGCAAGAAGCTTGTGCATCTTCTCTGTTCGTCGCGGTCAATGGGAAAAGGCGCTTATCTGCAATCTAGGTGTTTCTGCGTGCTGCGCCCGCCCAAAGAGTGCCCGGGTGAAAACGACAACGCAGGCATGTCGGGTGCCCCTGTCTGCACCAGCACAGCAATTTTTGAGCAAATATCTCCTTCCATTCGGCCGCAATGGCAAGAAGCTTGTGCATCCTCTCTGTTCGTCGCGGTCAATGGGAAAAGGCGCTTATCTGCAATCTAGGTGTTTCTGCGTGCTGCGCCCGCCCAAAGAGTGCCCGGGTGAAAACGACAACGCAGGCATGTCGGGTGCCACTGTCTGCACCAGCACAGCAAGTTTTGAGCAAATATCTCCTTCCGTTCGGCCTCAATGGTAAGAAGCTTGTGCATCTTCTCTGTTCGTCGCGGTCAATGAGAAAAGGCGCTTATCTGCAATCTAGGTGTTTCTGCGTGCTGCGCCCGCCCAAAGAGTGCTCGGGTGAAAACGACAACGCAGGCATGTCGGGTGCCACTGTCTGCACCAGCACAGCAAGTTTTGAGCAAATATCTCCTTCCGTTCGGCCGCAATGGCAAGAAGCTTGTGCATCTTGTCTGTTCGTCGCGGTCAATGGGAAAAGGCGCTTATCTGCAATCTAGGTGTTTCTGCGTGCTGCGCCCGCCCAAAGAGTGCCCGGGTGAAAACGACAACGCAGGCATGTCGGGTGCCACTGTCTGCACCAGCACAGCAAGTTTTGAGCAAATATCTCCTTCCGTTCGGCCGCAATGGCAAGAAGCTTGTGCATCCTCTCTGTTCGTCGCGGTCAATGGGAAAAGGCGCTTATCTGCAATCTAGGTGTTTCTGCGTGCTGCGCCCGCCCAAAGAGTGCCCGGGTGAAAACGACAACGCAGGCATGTCGGGTGCCACTGTCTGCACCAGCACAGCAAGTTTTGAGCAAATATCTCCTTCCGTTCGGCCGCAATGGCAAGAAGCTTGTGCATCTTGTCTGTTCGTCGCGGTCAATGGGAAAAGGCGCTTATCTGCAATCTAGGTGTTTCTGCGTGCTGCGCCCGCCCAAAGAGTGCCCGGGTGAAAACGACAACGCAGGCATGTCGGGTGCCACTGTCTGCACCAGCACAGCAAGTTTTGAGCAAATATCTCCTTCCGTTCGGCCGCAATGGCAAGAAGCTTGTGCATCTTCTCTGTTCGTCGCGGTCAATGGGAAAAGGCGCTTATCTGCAATCTAGGTGTTTCTGCGTGCTGCGCCCGCCCAAAGAGTGCCCGGGTTAAATCGACAACGCAGGCATGTCGGGTGCCACTGTCTGCACCAGCACAGCAAGTTTTGAGCAAATATCTCCTTCCGTTCGGCCTCAATCGTAAGAAGCTTGTGCATCTTCTCTGTTCGTCGCGGTCAATGAGAAAAGGCGCTTATCTGCAATCTAGGTGTTTCTGCGTGCTGCGCCCGCCCAAAGAGTGCCCGGGTGAAAACGACAACGCAGGCATGTCGGGTGCCACTGTCTGCACCAGCACAGCAAGTTTTGAGCAAATATCTCCTTCCGTTCGGCCTCAATGGTAAGAAGCTTGTGCATCTTCTCTGTTCGTCGCGGTCAATGGGAAAAGGCGCTTATCTGCAATCTAGGTGTTTCTGCGTGCTGCGCCCGCCCAAAGAGTGCCCGGGTTAAATCGACAACGCAGGCATGTCGGGTGCCACTGTCTGCACCAGCACAGCAAGTTTTGAGCAAATATCTCCTTCCGTTCGGCCGCAATGGCAAGAAGCTTGTGCATCCTCTCTGTTCGTCGCGGTCAATGGGAAAAGGCGCTTATCTGCAATCTAGGTGTTTCTGCGTGCTGCGCCCGCCCAAAGAGTGCCCGGGTGAAAACGACAACGTAGGCATGTCGGGTGCCACTGTCTGCACCAGCACAGCAAGTTTTGAGCAAATATCTCCTTCCGTTCGGCCGCAATGGCAAGAAGCTTGTGCATCTTGTCTGTTCGTCGCGGTCAATGGGAAAAGGCGCTTATCTGCAATCTAGGTGTTTCTGCGTGCTGCGCCCGCCCAAAGAGTGCCCGGATGAAAACGACAACGCAGGCATGTCGGGTGCCACTGTCTGCACCAGCACAGCAATTTTTGAGCAAATATCTCCTTCCATTCGGCCGCAATGGCAAGAAGCTTGTGCATCCTCTCTGTTCGTCGCGGTCAATGGGAAAAGGTGCTTATCTGCAATCTAGGTGTTTCTGCGTGCTGCGCCCGCCCAAAGAGTGCCCGGGTGAAAACGACAACGCAGGCATGTCGGGTGCCACTGTCTGCACCAGCACAGCAAGTTTTGAGCAAATATCTCCTTCCGTTCGGCCGCAATGGCAAGAAGCTTGTACATCTTGTCTGTTCGTCGCGGTCAATGGGAAAAGGCGCTTATCTGCAATCTAGGTGTTTCTGCGTGCTGCGCCCGCCCAAAGAGTGCCCGGGTGAAAACGACAACGCAGGCATGTCGGGTGCCCCTGTCTGCACCAGCACAGCAATTTTTGAGCAAATATCTCCTTCCATTCGGCCGCAATGGCAAGAAGCTTGTGCATCCTCTCTGTTCGTCGCGGTCAATGGGAAAAGGCGCTTATCTGCAATCTAGGTGTTTCTGCGTGCTGCGCCCGCCCAAAGAGTGCCCGGGTGAAAACGACAACGCAGGCATGTCGGGTGCCACTGTCTGCACCAGCACAGCAAGTTTTGAGCAAATATCTCCTTCCGTTCGGCCTCAATGGTAAGAAGCTTGTGCATCTTCTCTGTTCGTCGCGGTCAATGAGAAAAGGCGCTTATCTGCAATCTAGGTGTTTCTGCGTGCTGCGCCCGCCCAAAGAGTGCTCGGGTGAAAACGACAACGCAGGCATGTCGGGTGCCACTGTCTGCACCAGCACAGCAAGTTTTGAGCAAATATCTCCTTCCGTTCGGCCGCAATGGCAAGAAGCTTGTGCATCCTCTCTGTTCGTCGCGGTCAATGGGAAAAGGCGCTTATCTGCAATCTAGGTGTTTCTGCGTGCTGCGCCCGCCCAAAGAGTGCCCGGGTGAAAACGACAACGCAGGCATGTCGGGTGCCACTGTCTGCACCAGCACAGCAAGTTTTGAGCAAATATCTCCTTCCGTTCGGCCGCAATGGCAAGAAGCTTGTGCATCTTGTCTGTTCGTCGCGGTCAATGGGAAAAGGCGCTTATCTGCAATCTAGGTGTTTCTGCGTGCTGCGCCCGCCCAAAGAGTGCCCGGGTGAAAACGACAACGCAGGCATGTCGGGTGCCACTGTCTGCACCAGCACAGCAAGTTTTGAGCAAATATCTCCTTCCGTTCGGCCGCAATGGCAAGAAGCTTGTGCATCTTGTCTGTTCGTCGCGGTCAATGGGAAAAGGCGCTTATCTGCAATCTAGGTGTTTCTGCGTGCTGCGCCCGCCCAAAGAGTGCCCGGGTGAAAACGACAACGCAGGCATGTCGGGTGCCCCTGTCTGCACCAGCACAGCAATTTTTGAGCAAATATCTCCTTCCATTCGGCCGCAATGGCAAGAAGCTTGTGCATCCTCTCTGTTCGTCGCGGTCAATGGGAAAAGGCGCTTATCTGCAATCTAGGTGTTTCTGCGTGCTGCGCCCGCCCAAAGAGTGCCCGGGTGAAAACGACAACGCAGGCATGTCGGGTGCCACTGTCTGCACCAGCACAGCAAGTATTGAGCAAATATCTCCTTCCGTTCGGCCGCAATGGCAAGAAGCTTGTGCATCTTCTCTGTTCGTCGCGGTCAATGGGAAAAGGCGCTTATCTGCAATCTAGGTGTTTCTGTGTGCTGCGCACGCCCAAAGAGTGCCCGGGTTAAATCGACAACGCAGGCATGTCGGGTGCCACTGTCTGCACCAGCACAGCAAGTTTTGAGCAAATATCTCCTTCCGTTCGGCCTCAATGGTAAGAAGCTTGTGCATCTTCTCTGTTCGTCGCGGTCAATGAGAAAAGGCGCTTATCTGCAATCTAGGTGTTTCTGCGTGCTGCGCCCGCCCAAAGAGTGCCCGGGTGAAAACGACAACGCAGGCATGTCGGGTGCCACTGTCTGCACCAGCACAGCAAGTTTTGAGCAAATATCTCCTTCCGTTCGGCCTCAATGGTAAGAAGCTTGTGCATCTTCTCTGTTCGTCGCGGTCAATGAGAAAAGGCGCTTATCTGCAATCTAGGTGTTTCTGCGTGCTGCGCCCGCCCAAAGAGTGCCCGGGTGAAAACGACAACGCAGGCATGTCGGGTGCCACTGTCTGCACCAGCACAGCAAGTTTTGAGCAAATATCTCCTTCCGTTCGGCCGCAATGGCAAGAAGCTTGTGCATCTTGTCTGTTCGTCGCGGTCAATGGGAAAAGGCGCTTATCTGCAATCTAGGTGTTTCTGCGTGCTGCGCCCGCCCAAAGAGTGCCCGGGTGAAAACGACAACGCAGGCACCAGCACAGAGTGCCCGGGTGAAAACGACAACGCAGGCATGTCGGGTGCCACTGTCTGCACCAGCACAGCAATTTTTGAGCAAATATCTCCTTCCATTCGGCCGCAATGGCAAGAAGCTTGTGCATCTTGTCTGTTCGTCGCGGTCAATGGGAAAAGGCGCTTATCTGCAATCTAGGTGTTTCTGCGTGCTGCGCCCGCCCAAAGAGTGCCCGGGTGAAAACGACAACGCAGGCATGTCGGGTGCCACTGTCTGCACCAGCACAGCAAGTTTTGAGCAAATATCTAATTCCGTTCGGCCGCAATGGCAAGAAGCTTGTGCATCTTCTCTGTTCGTCGCGGTCAATGGGAAAAGGCGCTTATCTGCAATCTAGGTGTTTCTGCGTGCTGCGCCCGCCCAAAGAGTGCCCGGGTGAAAACGACAACGCAGGCATGTCGGGTGCCACTGTCTGCACCAGCACAGCAAGTTTTGAGCAAATATCTCCTTCAGTTCGGCCGCAATGGCAAGAAGCTTGTGCATCCTCTCTGTTCGTCGCGGTCAATGGGAAAAGGCGCTTATCTGCAATCTAGGTGTTTCTGCGTGCTGCGCCCGCCAAAAGAGTGCCCGGGTGAAAACGACAACGCAGGCATGTCGGGTGCCCCTGTCTGCACCAGCACAGCAATTTTTGAGCAAATATCTCCTTCCATTCGGCCGCAATGGCAAGAAGCTTGTGCATCCTCTCTGTTCGTCGCGGTCAATGGGAAAAGGCGCTTATCTGCAATCTAGGTGTTTCTGCGTGCTGCGCCCGCCCAAAGAGTGCCCGGGTGAAAACGACAACGCAGGCATGTCGGGTGCCACTGTCTGCACCAGCACAGCAAGTTTTGAGCAAATATCTCCTTCCGTTCGGCCGCAATGGCAAGAAGCTTGTGCATCTTGTCTGTTCGTCGCGGTCAATGGGAAAAGGCGCTTATCTGCAATCTAGGTGTTTCTGCGTGCTGCGCCCGCCCAAAGAGTGCCCGGGTGAAAACGACAACGCAGGCATGTCGGGTGCCACTGTCTGCACCAGCACAGCAAGTTTTGAGCAAATATCTAATTCCGTTCGGCCGCAATGGCAAGAAGCTTGTGCATCTTCTCTGTTCGTCGCGGTCAATGGGAAAAGGCGCTTATCTGCAATCTAGGTGTTTCTGCGTGCTGCGCCCGCCCAAAGAGTGCCCGGGTGAAAACGACAACGCAGGCATGTCGGGTGCCACTGTCTGCACCAGCACAGCAAGTTTTGAGCAAATATCTCCTTCAGTTCGGCCGCAATGGCAAGAAGCTTGTGCATCTTCTCTGTTCGTCGCGGTCAATGGGAAAAGGCGCTTATCTGCAATCTAGGTGTTTCTGCGTGCTGCGCCCGCCCAAAGAGTGCCCGGGTGAAAACGACAACGCAGGCATGTCGGGTGCCACTGTCTGCACCAGCACAGCAAGTTTTGAGCAAATATCTCCTTCCGTTCGGCCGCAATGGCAAGAAGCTTGTGCATCTTCTCTGTTCGTCGCGGTCAATGGGAAAAGGCGCTTATCTGCAATCTAGGTGTTTCTGCGTGCTGCGCCCGCCCAAAGAGTGCCCGGGTGAAAACGACAACGCAGGCATGTCGGGTGCCACTGTCTGCACCAGCACAGTAAGTTTTGAGCAAATATCTCCTTCCGTTCGACCGCAATGGCAAGAAGCTTGTGCATCTTGTCTGTTCGTCGCGGTCAATGGGAAAAGGCGCTTATCTGCAATCTAGGTGTTTCTGCGTGCTGCGCCCGCCCAAAGAGTGCCCGGGTGAAAACGACAACGCAGGCATGTCGGGTGCCCCTGTCTGCACCAGCACAGCAATTTTTGAGCAAATATCTCCTTCCATTCGGCCGCAATGGCAAGAAGCTTGTGCATCCTCTCTGTTCGTCGCGGTCAATGGGAAAAGGCGCTTATCTGCAATCTAGGTGTTTCTGCGTGCTGCGCCCGCCCAAAGAGTGCCCGGGTGAAAACGACAACGCAGGCATGTCGGGTGCCACTGTCTGCACCAGCACAGCAAGTTTTGAGCAAATATCTCCTTCCGTTCGGCCGCAATGGCAAGAAGCTTGTGCATCTTCTCTGTTCGTCGCGGTCAATGGGAAAAGGCGCTTATCTGCAATCTAGGTGTTTCTGTGTGCTGCGCACGCCCAAAGAGTGCCCGGGTTAAATCGACAACGCAGGCATGTCGGGTGCCACTGTCTGCACCAGCACAGCAAGTTTTGAGCAAATATCTCCTTCCGTTCGGCCGCAATGGCAAGAAGCTTGTGCATCCTCTCTGTTCGTCGCGGTCAATGGGAAAAGGCGCTTATCTGCAATCTAGGTGTTTCTGCGTGCTGCGGCCGCCCAAAGAGTGCCCGGGTGAAAACGACAACGCAGGCATGTCGGGTGCCACTGTCTGCACCAGCACAGCAAGTTTTGAGCAAATATCTCCTTCCGTTCGGCCGCAATGGCAAGAAGCTTGTGCATCTTCTCTGTTCGTCGCGGTCAATGGGAAAAGGCGCTTATCTGCAATCTAGGTGTTTCTGCGTGCTGCGCCCGCCCAAAAAGTGCCCGGGTTAAATCGACAACGCAGGCATGTCGGGTGCCACTGTCTGCACCAGCACAGCAAGTTTTGAGCAAATATCTCCTTCCGTTCGGCCTCAATGGTAAGAAGCTTGTGCATCTTCTCTGTTCGTCGCGGTCAATGAGAAAAGGCGCTTATCTGCAATCTAGGTGTTTCTGCGTGCTGCGCCCGCCCAAAGAGTGCCCGGGTGAAAACGACAACGCAGGCATGTCGGGTGCCACTGTCTGCACCAGCACAGCAAGTTTTGAGCAAATATCTCCTTCCGTTCGGCCGCAATGGCAAGAAGCTTGTGCATCTTGTCTGTTCGTCGCGGTCAATGGGAAAAGGCGCTTATCTGCAATCTAGGTGTTTCTGCGTGCTGCGCCCGCCCAAAGAGTGCCTGGGTGAAAACGACAACGCAGGCATGTCGGGTGCCACTGTCTGCACCAGCACAGCAAGTTTTGAGCAAATATCTCCTTCCGTTCGGCCGCAATGGCAAGAAGCTTGTGCATCTTGTCTGTTCGTCGCGGTCAATGGGAAAAGGCGCTTATCTGCAATCTAGGTGTTTCTGCGTGCTGCGCCCGCCCAAAGAGTGCCCGGGTGAAAACGACAACGCAGGCATGTCGGGTGCCCCTGTCTGCACCAGCACAGCAATTTTTGAGCAAATATCTCCTTCCATTCGGCCGCAATGGCAAGAAGCTTGTGCATCCTCTCTGTTCGTCGCGGTCAATGGGAAAAGGCGCTTATCTGCAATCTAGGTGTTTCTGCGTGCTGCGCCCGCCCAAAGAGTGCCCGGGTGAAAACGACAACGCAGGCATGTCGGGTGCCACTGTCTGCACCAGCACAGCAAGTTTTGAGCAAATATCTCCTTCCGTTCGGCCGCAATGGCAAGAAGCTTGTGCATCTTCTCTGTTCGTCGCGGTCAATGGGAAAAGGCGCTTATCTGCAATCTAGGTGTTTCTGTGTGCTGCGCACGCCCAAAGAGTGCCCGGGTTAAATCGACAACGCAGGCATGTCGGGTGCCACTGTCTGCACCAGCACAGCAAGTTTTGAGCAAATATCTCCTTCCGTTCGGCCGCAATGGCAAGAAGCTTGTGCATCTTCTCTGTTCGTCGCGGTCAATGAGAAAAGGCGCTTATCTGCAATCTAGGTGTTTCTGCGTGCTGCGCCCGCCCAAAGAGTGCCCGGGTGAAAACGACAACGCAGGCATGTCGGGTGCCACTGTCTGCACCAGCACAGCAAGTTTTGAGCAAATATCTCCTTCCGTTCGGCCTCAATGGTAAGAAGCTTGTGCATCTTCTCTGTTCGTCGCGGTCAATGAGAAAAGGCGCTTATCTGCAATCTAGGTGTTTCTGCGTGCTGCGCCCGCCCAAAGAGTGCCCGGGTGAAAACGACAACGCAGGCATGTCGGGTGCCCCTGTCTGCACCAGCACAGCAATTTTTGAGCAAATATCTCCTTCCATTCGGCCGCAATGGCAAGAAGCTTGTGCATCCTCTCTGTTCGTCGCGGTCAATGGGAAAAGGCGCTTATCTGCAATCTAGGTGTTTCTGCGTGCTGCGCCCGCCCAAAGAGTGCCCGGGTGAAAACGACAACGCAGGCATGTCGGGTGCCCCTGTCTGCACCAGCACAGCAATTTTTGAGCAAATATCTCCTTCCATTCGGCCGCAATGGCAAGAAGCTTGTGCATCCTCTCTGTTCGTCGCGGTCAATGGGAAAAGGCGCTTATCTGCAATCTAGGTGTTTCTGCGTGCTGCGCCCGCCCAAAGAGTGCCCGGGTGAAAACGACAACGCAGGCATGTCGGGTGCCACTGTCTGCACCAGCACAGCAAGTTTTGAGCAAATATCTCCTTCCGTTCGGCCGCAATGGCAAGAAGCTTGTGCATCTTCTCTGTTCGTCGCGGTCAATGGGAAAAGGCGCTTATCTGCAATCTAGGTGTTTCTGTGTGCTGCGCACGCCCAAAGAGTGCCCGGGTTAAATCGACAACGCAGGCATGTCGGGTGCCACTGTCTGCACCAGCACAGCAAGTTTTGAGCAAATATCTCCTTCCGTTCGGCCGCAATGGCAAGAAGCTTGTGCATCTTCTCTGTTCGTCGCGGTCAATGAGAAAAGGCGCTTATCTGCAATCTAGGTGTTTCTGCGTGCTGCGCCCGCCCAAAGAGTGCCCGGGTGAAAACGACAACGCAGGCATGTCGGGTGCCACTGTCTGCACCAGCACAGCAAGTTTTGAGCAAATATCTCCTTCCGTTCGGCCTCAATGGTAAGAAGCTTGTGCATCTTCTCTGTTCGTCGCGGTCAATGAGAAAAGGCGCTTATCTGCAATCTAGGTGTTTCTGCGTGCTGCGCCCGCCCAAAGAGTGCCCGGGTGAAAACGACAACGCAGGCATGTCGGGTGCCCCTGTCTGCACCAGCACAGCAATTTTTGAGCAAATATCTCCTTCCATTCGGCCGCAATGGCAAGAAGCTTGTGCATCCTCTCTGTTCGTCGCGGTCAATGGGAAAAGGCGCTTATCTGCAATCTAGGTGTTTCTGCGTGCTGCGCCCGCCCAAAGAGTGCCCGGGTGAAAACGACAACGCAGGCATGTCGGGTGCCACTGTCTGCACCAGCACAGCAAGTTTTGAGCAAATATCTCCTTCCGTTCGGCCGCAATGGCAAGAAGCTTGTGCATCTTCTCTGTTCGTCGCGGTCAATGGGAAAAGGCGCTTATCTGCAATCTAGGTGTTTCTGTGTGCTGCGCACGCCCAAAGAGTGCCCGGGTTAAATCGACAACGCAGGCATGTCGGGTGCCACTGTCTGCACCAGCACAGCAAGTTTTGAGCAAATATCTCCTTCCGTTCGGCCTCAATGGTAAGAAGCTTGTGCATCTTCTCTGTTCGTCGCGGTCAATGAGAAAAGGCGCTTATCTGCAATCTAGGTGTTTCTGCGTGCTGCGCCCGCCCAAAGAGTGCCCGGGTGAAAACGACAACGCAGGCATGTCGGGTGCCACTGTCTGCACCAGCACAGCAAGTTTTGAGCAAATATCTCCTTCCGTTCGGCCTCAATGGTAAGAAGCTTGTGCATCTTCTCTGTTCGTCGCGGTCAATGAGAAAAGGCGCTTATCTGCAATCTAGGTGTTTCTGCGTGCTGCGCCCGCCCAAAGAGTGCCCGGGTGAAAACGACAACGCAGGCATGTCGGGTGCCACTGTCTGCACCAGCACAGCAAGTTTTGAGCAAATATCTCCTTCCGTTCGGCCGCAATGGCAAGAAGCTTGTGCATCTTGTCTGTTCGTCGCGGTCAATGGGAAAAGGCGCTTATCTGCAATCTAGGTGTTTCTGCGTGCTGCGCCCGCCCAAAGAGTGCCCGGGTGAAAACGACAACGCAGGCATGTCGGGTGCCCCTGTCTGCACCAGCACAGCAATTTTTGAGCAAATATCTCCTTCCATTCGGCCGCAATGGCAAGAAGCTTGTGCATCTTGTCTGTTCGTCGCGGTCAATGGGAAAAGGCGCTTATCTGCAATCTAGGTGTTTCTGCGTGCTGCGCCCGCCCAAAGAGTGCCCGGGTGAAAACGACAACGCAGGCATGTCGGGTGCCACTGTCTGCACCAGCACAGCAAGTTTTGAGCAAATATCTAATTCCGTTCGGCCGCAATGGCAAGAAGCTTGTGCATCTTCTCTGTTCGTCGCGGTCAATGGGAAAAGGCGCTTATCTGCAATCTAGGTGTTTCTGCGTGCTGCGCCCGCCCAAAGAGTGCCCGGGTGAAAACGACAACGCAGGCATGTCGGGTGCCACTGTCTGCACCAGCACAGCAAGTTTTGAGCAAATATCTCCTTCAGTTCGGCCGCAATGGCAAGAAGCTTGTGCATCTTCTCTGTTCGTCGCGGTCAATGGGAAAAGGCGCTTATCTGCAATCTAGGTGTTTCTGCGTGCTGCGCCCGCCCAAAGAGTGCCCGGGTGAAAACGACAACGCAGGCATGTCGGGTGCCACTGTCTGCACCAGCACAGCAAGTTTTGAGCAAATATCTAATTCCGTTCGGCCGCAATGGCAAGAAGCTTGTGCATCTTCTCTGTTCGTCGCGGTCAATGGGAAAAGGCGCTTATCTGCAATCTAGGTGTTTCTGCGTGCTGCGCCCGCCCAAAGAGTGCCCGGGTGAAAACGACAACGCAGGCATGTCGGGTGCCACTGTCTGCACCAGCACAGCAAGTTTTGAGCAAATATCTCCTTCAGTTCGGCCGCAATGGCAAGAAGCTTGTGCATCTTCTCTGTTCGTCGCGGTCAATGGGAAAAGGCGCTTATCTGCAATCTAGGTGTTTCTGCGTGCTGCGCCCGCCCAAAGAGTGCCCGGGTGAAAACGACAACGCAGGCATGTCGGGTGCCACTGTCTGCACCAGCACAGCAAGTTTTGAGCAAATATCTCCTTCCGTTCGGCCGCAATGGCAAGAAGCTTGTGCATCTTCTCTGTTCGTCGCGGTCAATGGGAAAAGGCGCTTATCTGCAATCTAGGTGTTTCTGCGTGCTGCGCTCGCCCAAAGAGTGCCCGGGTTAAATCGACAACGCAGGCATGTCGGGTGCCACTGTCTGCACCAGCACAGCAAGTTTTGAGCAAATATCTCCTTCCGTTCGGCCTCAATGGTAAGAAGCTTGTGCATCTTCTCTGTTCGTCGCGGTCAATGAGAAAAGGCACTTATCTGCAATCTAGGTGTTTCTGCTTGCTGCGCCCGCCCAAAGAGTGCCCGGGTGAAAACGACAACGCAGGCATGTCGGGTGCCACTGTCTGCACCAGCACAGCAAGTTTTGAGCAAATATCTCCTTCCGTTCGGCCGCAATGGCAAGAAGCTTGTGCATCCTCTCTGTTCGTCGCGGTCAATGGGAAAAGGCGCTTATCTGCAATCTAGGTGTTTCTGCGTGCTGCGCCCGCCCAAAGAGTGCCCGGGTGAAAACGACAACGCAGGCATGTCGGGTGCCACTGTCTGCACCAGCACAGCAAGTTTTGAGCAAATATCTCCTTCCGTTCGGCCGCAATGGCAAGAAGCTTGTGCATCTTGTCTGTTCGTCGCGGTCAATGGGAAAAGGCGCTTATCTGCAATCTAGGTGTTTCTGCGTGCTGCGCCCGCCCAAAGAGTGCCCGGGTGAAAACGACAACGCAGGCATGTCGGGTGCCCCTGTCTGCACCAGCACAGCAAGTTTTGAGCAAATATCTCCTTCCATTCGGCCGCAATGGCAAGAAGCTTGTGCATCCTCTCTGTTCGTCGCGGTCAATGGGAAAAGGCGCTTATCTGCAATCTAGGTGTTTCTGCGTGCTGCGCCCGCCCAAAGAGTGCCCGGGTGAAAACGACAACGCAGGCATGTCGGGTGCCACTGTCTGCACCAGCACAGCAAGTTTTGAGCAAATATCTCCTTCCGTTCGGCCGCAATGGCAAGAAGCTTGTGCATCTTCTCTGTTCGTCGCGGTCAATGGGAAAAGGCGCTTATCTGCAATCTAGGTGTATCTGCGTGCTGCGCCCGCCCAAAGAGTGCCCGGGTTAAATCGACAACGCAGGCATGTCGGGTGCCACTGTCTGCACCAGCACAGCAAGTTTTGAGCAAATATCTC
This sequence comes from Hyla sarda, assembly GCF_029499605.1. Classification (NCBI taxonomy): domain Eukaryota; kingdom Metazoa; phylum Chordata; class Amphibia; order Anura; family Hylidae; genus Hyla; species Hyla sarda. The sequence continues at coordinate 10,937 of NW_026609132.1, read as the reverse complement.
CTTCCGTTCGGCCTCAATGGTAAGAAGCTTGTGCATCTTCTCTGTTCGTCGCGGTCAATGAGAAAAGGCGCTTATCTGCAATCTAGGTGTTTCTGCGTGCTGCGCCCGCCCAAAGAGTGCCCGGGTGAAAACGACAACGCAGGCATGTCGGGTGCCACTGTCTGCACCAGCACAGCAAGTTTTGAGCAAATATCTCCTTCCGTTCGGCCTCAATGGTAAGAAGCTTGTGCATCTTCTCTGTTCGTCGCGGTCAATGAGAAAAGGCGCTTATCTGCAATCTAGGTGTTTCTGCGTGCTGCGCCCGCCCAAAGAGTGCCCGGGTGAAAACTACAACGCAGGCATGTCGGGTGCCACTGTCTGCACCAGCACAGCAAGTTTTGAGCAAATATCTCCTTCCGTTCGGCCGCAATGGCAAGAAGCTTGTGCATCCTCTCTGTTCGTCGCGGTCAATGGGAAAAGGCGCTTATCTGCAATATAGGTGTTTCTGCGTGCTGCGGCCGCCCAAAGAGTGCCCGGGTGAAAACGACAACGCAGGCATGTCGGGTGCCACTGTCTGCACCAGCACAGCAAGTTTTGAGCAAATATCTCCTTCCGTTCGGCCGCAATGGCAAGAAGCTTGTGCATCTTCTCTGTTCGTCGCGGTCAATGGGAAAAGGCGCTTATCTGCAATCTAGGTGTTTCTGCGTGCTGCGCCCGCCCAAAAAGTGCCCGGGTTAAATCGACAACGCAGGCATGTCGGGTGCCACTGTCTGCACCAGCACAGCAAGTTTTGAGCAAATATCTCCTTCCGTTCGGCCGCAATGGCAAGAAGCTTGTGCATCTTGTCTGTTCGTCGCGGTCAATGGGAAAAGGCGCTTATCTGCAATCTAGGTGTTTCTGCGTGCTGCGCCCGCCCAAAGAGTGCCCGGGTGAAAACGACAACGCAGGCATGTCGGGTGCCCCTGTCTGCACCAGCACAGCAATTTTTGAGCAAATATCTCCTTCCATTCGGCCGCAATGGCAAGAAGCTTGTGCATCCTCTCTGTTCGTCGCGGTCAATGGGAAAAGGCGCTTATCTGCAATCTAGGTGTTTCTGCGTGCTGCGCCCGCCCAAAGAGTGCCCGGGTGAAAACGACAACGCAGGCATGTCGGGTGCCACTGTCTGCACCAGCACAGCAAGTTTTGAGCAAATATCTCCTTCCGTTCGGCCGCAATGGCAAGAAGCTTGTGCATCTTCTCTGTTCGTCGCGGTCAATGGGAAAAGGCGCTTATCTGCAATCTAGGTGTTTCTGCGTGCTGCGCCCGCCCAAAGAGTGCCCGGGTTAAATCGACAACGCAGGCATGTCGGGTGCCACTGTCTGCACCAGCACAGCAAGTTTTGAGCAAATATCTCCTTCCGTTCGGCCTCAATGGTAAGAAGCTTGTGCATCTTCTCTGTTCGTCGCGGTCAATGAGAAAAGGCGCTTATCTGCAATCTAGGTGTTTCTGCGTGCTGCGCCCGCCCAAAGAGTGCTCGGGTGAAAACGACAACGCAGGCATGTCGGGTGCCACTGTCTGCACCAGCACAGCAAGTTTTGAGCAAATATCTCCTTCCGTTCGGCCGCAATGGCAAGAAGCTTGTGCATCCTCTCTGTTCGTCGCGGTCAATGGGAAAAGGCGCTTATCTGCAATCTAGGTGTTTCTGCGTGCTGCGCCCGCCCAAAGAGTGCCCGGGTGAAAACGACAACGTAGGCATGTCGGGTGCCACTGTCTGCACCAGCACAGCAAGTTTTGAGCAAATATCTCCTTCCGTTCGGCCGCAATGGCAAGAAGCTTGTGCATCTTGTCTGTTCGTCGCGGTCAATGGGAAAAGGCGCTTATCTGCAATCTAGGTGTTTCTGCGTGCTGCGCCCGCCCAAAGAGTGCCCGGGTGAAAACGACAACGCAGGCATGTCGGGTGCCACTGTCTGCACCAGCACAGCAATTTTTGAGCAAATATCTCCTTCCATTCGGCCGCAATGGTAAGAAGCTTGTGCATCCTCTCTGTTCGTCGCGGTCAATGGGAAAAGGTGCTTATCTGCAATCTAGGTGTTTCTGCGTGCTGCGCCCGCCCAAAGAGTGCCCGGGTGAAAACGACAACGCAGCCATGTCGGGTGCCACTGTCTGCACCAGCACAGCAAGTTTTGAGCAAATATCTCCTTCCGTTCGGCCGCAATGGCAAGAAGCTTGTACATCTTGTCTGTTCGTCGCGGTCAATGGGAAAAGGCGCTTATGTGCAATCTAGGTGTTTCTGCGTGCTGCGCCCGCCCAAAGAGTGCCCGGGTGAAAACGACAACGCAGGCATGTCGGGTGCCCCTGTCTGCACCAGCACAGCAATTTTTGAGCAAATATCTCCTTCCATTCGGCCGCAATGGCAAGAAGCTTGTGCATCCTCTCTGTTCGTCGCGGTCAATGGGAAAAGGCGCTTATCTGCAATCTAGGTGTTTCTGCGTGCTGCGCCCGCCCAAAGAGTGCCCGGGTGAAAACGACAACGCAGGCATGTCGGGTGCCACTGTCTGCACCAGCACAGCAAGTTTTGAGCAAATATCTCCTTCCGTTCGGCCTCAATGGTAAGAAGCTTGTGCATCTTCTCTGTTCGTCGCGGTCAATGAGAAAAGGCGCTTATCTGCAATCTAGGTGTTTCTGCGTGCTGCGCCCGCCCAAAGAGTGCTCGGGTGAAAACGACAACGCAGGCATGTCGGGTGCCCCTGTCTGCACCAGCACAGCAATTTTTGAGCAAATATCTCCTTCCATTCGGCCGCAATGGCAAGAAGCTTGTGCATCCTCTCTGTTCGTCGCGGTCAATGGGAAAAGGCGCTTATCTGCAATCTAGGTGTTTCTGCGTGCTGCGCCCGCCCAAAGAGTGCCCGGGTGAAAACGACAACGCAGGCATGTCGGGTGCCACTGTCTGCACCAGCACAGCAAGTTTTGAGCAAATATCTCCTTCCGTTCGGCCGCAATGGCAAGAAGCTTGTGCATCTTGTCTGTTCGTCGCGGTCAATGGGAAAAGGCGCTTATCTGCAATCTAGGTGTTTCTGCGTGCTGCGCCCGCCCAAAGAGTGCCTGGGTGAAAACGACAACGCAGGCATGTCGGGTGCCACTGTCTGCACCAGCACAGCAAGTTTTGAGCAAATATCTCCTTCCGTTCGGCCGCAATGGCAAGAAGCTTGTGCATCTTGTCTGTTCGTCGCGGTCAATGGGAAAAGGCGCTTATCTGCAATCTAGGTGTTTCTGCGTGCTGCGCCCGCCCAAAGAGTGCCCGGGTGAAAACGACAACGCAGGCATGTCGGGTGCCCCTGTCTGCACCAGCACAGCAATTTTTGAGCAAATATCTCCTTCCATTCGGCCGCAATGGCAAGAAGCTTGTGCATCCTCTCTGTTCGTCGCGGTCAATGGGAAAAGGCGCTTATCTGCAATCTAGGTGTTTCTGCGTGCTGCGCCCGCCCAAAGAGTGCCCGGGTGAAAACGACAACGCAGGCATGTCGGGTGCCACTGTCTGCACCAGCACAGCAAGTTTTGAGCAAATATCTCCTTCCGTTCGGCCGCAATGGCAAGAAGCTTGTGCATCTTCTCTGTTCGTCGCGGTCAATGGGAAAAGGCGCTTATCTGCAATCTAGGTGTTTCTGTGTGCTGCGCACGCCCAAAGAGTGCCCGGGTTAAATCGACAACGCAGGCATGTCGGGTGCCACTGTCTGCACCAGCACAGCAAGTTTTGAGCAAATATCTCCTTCCGTTCGGCCTCAATGGTAAGAAGCTTGTGCATCTTCTCTGTTCGTCGCGGTCAATGAGAAAAGGCGCTTATCTGCAATCTAGGTGTTTCTGCGTGCTGCGCCCGCCCAAAGAGTGCCCGGGTGAAAACGACAACGCAGGCATGTCGGGTGCCACTGTCTGCACCAGCACAGCAAGTTTTGAGCAAATATCTCCTTCCGTTCGGCCTCAATGGTAAGAAGCTTGTGCATCTTCTCTGTTCGTCGCGGTCAATGAGAAAAGGCGCTTATCTGCAATCTAGGTGTTTCTGCGTGCTGCGCCCGCCCAAAGAGTGCCCGGGTGAAAACGACAACGCAGGCATGTCGGGTGCCACTGTCTGCACCAGCACAGCAAGTTTTGAGCAAATATCTCCTTCCGTTCGGCCGCAATGGCAAGAAGCTTGTGCATCTTGTCTGTTCGTCGCGGTCAATGGGAAAAGGCGCTTATCTGCAATCTAGGTGTTTCTGCGTGCTGCGCCCGCCCAAAGAGTGCCCGGGTGAAAACGACAACGCAGGCATGTCGGGTGCCACTGTCTGCACCAGCACAGCAAGTTTTGAGCAAATATCTAATTCCGTTCGGCCGCAATGGCAAGAAGCTTGTGCATCTTGTCTGTTCGTCGCGGTCAATGGGAAAAGGCGCTTATCTGCAATCTAGGTGTTTCTGCGTGCTGCGCCCGCCCAAAGAGTGCCCGGGTGAAAACGACAACGCAGGCATGTCGGGTGCCACTGTCTGCACCAGCACAGCAAGTTTTGAGCAAATATCTCCTTCAGTTCGGCCGCAATGGCAAGAAGCTTGTGCATCTTCTCTGTTCGTCGCGGTCAATGGGAAAAGGCGCTTATCTGCAATCTAGGTGTTTCTGCGTGCTGCGCCCGCCCAAAGAGTGCCCGGGTGAAAACGACAACGCAGGCATGTCGGGTGCCACTGTCTGCACCAGCACAGCAAGTTTTGAGCAAATATCTCCTTCCGTTCGGCCGCAATGGCAAGAAGCTTGTGCATCCTCTCTGTTCGTCGCGGTCAATGGGAAAAGGCGCTTATCTGCAATCTAGGTGTTTCTGCGTGCTGCGCCCGCCCAAAGAGTGCCCGGGTGAAAACGACAACGCAGGCATGTCGGGTGCCCCTGTCTGCACCAGCACAGCAATTTTTGAGCAAATATCTCCTTCCATTCGGCCGCAATGGCAAGAAGCTTGTGCATCCTCTCTGTTCGTCGCGGTCAATGGGAAAAGGCGCTTATCTGCAATCTAGGTGTTTCTGCGTGCTGCGCCCGCCCAAAGAGTGCCCGGGTGAAAACGACAACGCAGGCATGTCGGGTGCCACTGTCTGCACCAGCACAGCAAGTTTTGAGCAAATATCTCCTTCCGTTCGGCCGCAATGGCAAGAAGCTTGTGCATCTTCTCTGTTCGTCGCGGTCAATGGGAAAAGGCGCTTATCTGCAATCTAGGTGTTTCTGCGTGCTGCGCCCGCCCAAAGAGTGCCCGGGTGAAAACGACAACGCAGGCATGTCGGGTGCCACTGTCTGCACCAGCACAGCAAGTTTTGAGCAAATATCTCCTTCCGTTCGGCCGCAATGGCAAGAAGCTTGTGCATCTTCTCTGTTCGTCGCGGTCAATGAGAAAAGGCGCTTATCTGCAATCTAGGTGTTTCTGCGTGCTGCGCCCGCCCAAAGAGTGCCCGGGTGAAAACGACAACGCAGGCATGTCGGGTGCCACTGTCTGCACCAGCACAGCAAGTTTTGAGCAAATATCTCCTTCCGTTCGGCCGCAATGGCAAGAAGCTTGTGCATCCTCTCTGTTCGTCGCGGTCAATGGGAAAAGGCGCTTATCTGCAATCTAGGTGTTTCTGCGTGCTGCGCCCGCCCAAAGAGTGCCCGGGTGAAAACGACAACGCAGGCATGTGGGGTGCCACTGTCTGCACCAGCACAGCAAGTTTTGAGCAAATATCTCCTTCCGTTCGGCCTCAATGGTAAGAAGCTTGTGCATCTTCTCTGTTCGTCGCGGTCAATGAGAAAAGGCGCTTATCTGCAATCTAGGTGTTTCTGCGTGCTGCGCCCGCCCAAAGAGTGCCCGGGTGAAAACGACAACGCAGGCATGTCGGGTGCCACTGTCTGCACCAGCACAGCAAGTTTTGAGCAAATATCTCCTTCCGTTCGGCCGCAATGGCAAGAAGCTTGTGCATCTTGTCTGTTCGTCGCGGTCAATGGGAAAAGGCGCTTATCTGCAATCTAGGTGTTTCTGCGTGCTGCGCCCGCCCAAAGAGTGCCCGGGTGAAAACGACAAGGCAGGCATGTCGGGTGCCCCTGTCTGCACCAGCACAGCAATTTTTGAGCAAATATCTCCTTCCATTCGGCCGCAATGGCAAGAAGCTTGTGCATCTTGTCTGTTCGTCGCGGTCAATGGGAAAAGGCGCTTATCTGCAATCTAGGTGTTTCTGCGTGCTGCGCCCGCCCAAAGAGTGCCCGGGTGAAAACGACAACGCAGGCATGTCGGGTGCCACTGTCTGCACCAGCACAGCAAGTTTTGAGCAAATATCTAATTCCGTTCGGCCGCAATGGCAAGAAGCTTGTGCATCTTCTCTGTTCGTCGCGGTCAATGGGAAAAGGCGCTTATCTGCAATCTAGGTGTTTCTGCGTGCTGCGCCCGCCCAAAGAGTGCCCGGGTTAAATCGACAACGCAGGCATGTCGGGTGCCACTGTCTGCACCAGCACAGCAAGTTTTGAGCAAATATCTCCTTCCGTTCGGCCTCAATGGTAAGAAGCTTGTGCATCTTCTCTGTTCGTCGCGGTCAATGAGAAAAGGCGCTTATCTGCAATCTAGGTGTTTCTGCGTGCTGCGCCCGCCCAAAGAGTGCCCGGGTGAAAACGACAACGCAGACATGTCGGGTGCCACTGTCTGCACCAGCACAGCAAGTTTTGAGCAAATATCTCCTTCCGTTCGGCCGCAATGGCAAGAAGCTTGTGCATCTTGTCTGTTCGTCGCGGTCAATGGGAAAAGGCGCTTATCTGCAATCTAGGTGTTTCTGCGTGCTGCGCCCGCCCAAAGAGTGCCCGGGTGAAAACGACAACGCAGGCATGTCGGGTGCCCCTGTCTGCACCAGCACAGCAATTTTTGAGCAAATATCTCCTTCCATTCGGCCGCAATGGCAAGAAGCTTGTGCATCCTCTCTGTTCGTCGCGGTCAATGGGAAAAGGCGCTTATCTGCAATCTAGGTGTTTCTGCGTGCTGCGCCCGCCCAAAGAGTGCCCGGGTGAAAACGACAACGCAGGCATGTCGGGTGCCACTGTCTGCACCAGCACAGCAAGTTTTGAGCAAATATCTCCTTCCGTTCGGCCGCAATGGCAAGAAGCTTGTGCATCTTCTCTGTTCGTCGCGGTCAATGGGAAAAGGCGCTTATCTGCAATCTAGGTGTTTCTGTGTGCTGCGCACGCCCAAAGAGTGCCCGGGTTAAATCGACAACGCAGGCATGTCGGGTGCCACTGTCTGCACCAGCACAGCAAGTTTTGAGCAAATATCTCCTTCCGTTCGGCCTCAATGGTAAGAAGCTTGTGCATCTTCTCTGTTCGTCGCGGTCAATGAGAAAAGGCGCTTATCTGCAATCTAGGTGTTTCTGCGTGCTGCGCCCGCCCAAAGAGTGCCCGGGTGAAAACGACAACGCAGGCATGTCGGGTGCCACTGTCTGCACCAGCACAGCAAGTTTTGAGCAAATATCTCCTTCCGTTCGGCCTCAATGGTAAGAAGCTTGTGCATCTTCTCTGTTCGTCGCGGTCAATGAGAAAAGGCGCTTATCTGCAATCTAGGTGTTTCTGCGTGCTGCGCCCGCCCAAAGAGTGCCCGGGTGAAAACGACAACGCAGGCATGTCGGGTGCCACTGTCTGCACCAGCACAGCAAGTTTTGAGCAAATATCTCCTTCCGTTCGGCCGCAATGGCAAGAAGCTTGTGCATCTTGTCTGTTCGTCGCGGTCAATGGGAAAAGGCGCTTATCTGCAATCTAGGTGTTTCTGCGTGCTGCGCCCGCCCAAAGAGTGCCCGGGTGAAAACGACAACGCAGGCATGTCGGGTGCCCCTGTCTGCACCAGCACAGCAATTTTTGAGCAAATATCTCCTTCCATTCGGCCGCAATGGCAAGAAGCTTGTGCATCTTGTCTGTTCGTCGCGGTCAATGGGAAAAGGCGCTTATCTGCAATCTAGGTGTTTCTGCGTGCTGCGCCCGCCCAAAGAGTGCCCGGGTGAAAACGACAACGCAGGCATGTCGGGTGCCACTGTCTGCACCAGCACAGCAAGTTTTGAGCAAATATCTAATTCCGTTCGGCCGCAATGGCAAGAAGCTTGTGCATCTTCTCTGTTCGTCGCGGTCAATGGGAAAAGGCGCTTATCTGCAATCTAGGTGTTTCTGCGTGCTGCGCCCGCCCAAAGAGTGCCCGGGTGAAAACGACAACGCAGGCATGTCGGGTGCCACTGTCTGCACCAGCACAGCAAGTTTTGAGCAAATATCTCCTTCAGTTCGGCCGCAATGGCAAGAAGCTTGTGCATCTTCTCTGTTCGTCGCGGTCAATGGGAAAAGGCGCTTATCTGCAATCTAGGTGTTTCTGCGTGCTGCGCCCGCCCAAAGAGTGCCCGGGTGAAAACGACAACGCAGGCATGTCGGGTGCCACTGTCTGCACCAGCACAGCAAGTTTTGAGCAAATATCTAATTCCGTTCGGCCGCAATGGCAAGAAGCTTGTGCATCTTCTCTGTTCGTCGCGGTCAATGGGAAAAGGCGCTTATCTGCAATCTAGGTGTTTCTGCGTGCTGCGCCCGCCCAAAGAGTGCCCGGGTGAAAACGACAACGCAGGCATGTCGGGTGCCACTGTCTGCACCAGCACAGCAAGTTTTGAGCAAATATCTCCTTCAGTTCGGCCGCAATGGCAAGAAGCTTGTGCATCTTGTCTGTTCGTCGCGGTCAATGGGAAAAGGCGCTTATCTGCAATCTAGGTGTTTCTGCGTGCTGCGCCCGCCCAAAGAGTGCCCGGGTGAAAACGACAACGCAGGCATGTCGGGTGCCCCTGTCTGCACCAGCACAGCAAGTTTTGAGCAAATATCTCCTTCCATTCGGCCGCAATGGCAAGAAGCTTGTGCATCCTCTCTGTTCGTCGCGGTCAATGGGAAAAGGCGCTTATCTGCAATCTAGGTGTTTCTGCGTGCTGCGCCCGCCCAAAGAGTGCCCGGGTGAAAACGACAACGCAGGCATGTCGGGTGCCACTGTCTGCACCAGCACAGCAAGTTTTGAGCAAATATCTCCTTCCGTTCGGCCGCAATGGCAAGAAGCTTGTGCATCTTCTCTGTTCGTCGCGGTCAATGGGAAAAGGCGCTTATCTGCAATCTAGGTGTATCTGCGTGCTGCGCCCGCCCAAAGAGTGCCCGGGTTAAATCGACAACGCAGGCATGTCGGGTGCCACTGTCTGCACCAGCACAGCAAGTTTTGAGCAAATATCTCCTTCCGTTCGGCCTCAATGGTAAGAAGCTTGTGCATCTTCTCTGTTCGTCGCGGTCAATGAGAAAAGGCGCTTATCTGCAATCTAGGTGTTTCTGCGTGCTGCGCCCGCCCAAAGAGTGCCCGGGTGAAAACGACAACGCAGGCATGTCGGGTGCCACTGTCTGCACCAGCACAGCAAGTTTTGAGCAAATATCTCCTTCCGTTCGGCCTCAATGGTAAGAAGCTTGTGCATCTTCTCTGTTCGTCGCGGTCAATGAGAAAAGGCGCTTATCTGCAATCTAGGTGTTTCTGCGTGCTGCGCCCGCCCAAAGAGTGCCCGGGTGAAAACTACAACGCAGGCATGTCGGGTGCCACTGTCTGCACCAGCACAGCAAGTTTTGAGCAAATATCTCCTTCCGTTCGGCCGCAATGGCAAGAAGCTTGTGCATCCTCTCTGTTCGTCGCGGTCAATGGGAAAAGGCGCTTATCTGCAATCTAGGTGTTTCTGCGTGCTGCGGCCGCCCAAAGAGTGCCCGGGTGAAAACGACAACGCAGGCATGTCGGGTGCCACTGTCTGCACCAGCACAGCAAGTTTTGAGCAAATATCTCCTTCCGTTCGGCCGCAATGGCAAGAAGCTTGTGCATCTTCTCTGTTCGTCGCGGTCAATGGGAAAAGGCGCTTATCTGCAATCTAGGTGTTTCTGCGTGCTGCGCCCGCCCAAAAAGTGCCCGGGTTAAATCGACAACGCAGGCATGTCGGGTGCCACTGTCTGCACCAGCACAGCAAGTTTTGAGCAAATATCTCCTTCCGTTCGGCCTCAATGGTAAGAAGCTTGTGCATCTTCTCTGTTCGTCGCGGTCAATGAGAAAAGGCGCTTATCTGCAATCTAGGTGTTTCTGCGTGCTGCGCCCGCCCAAAGAGTGCCCGTGTGAAAACGACAACGCAGGCATGTCGGGTACCACTGTCTGCACCAGCACAGCAAGTTTTGAGCAAATATCTCCTTCCGTTCGGCCGCAATGGCAAGAAGCTTGTTCATCCTCTCTGTTCGTCGCGGTCAATGGGAAAAGGCGCTTATCTGCAATCTAGGTGTTTCTGCGTGCTGCGCCCGCCCAAAGAGTGCCCGGGTTAAATCGACAACGCAGGCATGTCGGGTGCCACTGTCTGCACCAGCACAGCAAGTTTTGAGCAAATATCTCCTTCCGTTCGGCCTCAATGGTAAGAAGCTTGTGCATCTTCTCTGTTCGTCGCGGTCAATGAGAAAAGGCGCTTATCTGCAATCTAGGTGTTTCTGCGTGCTGCGCCCGCCCAAAGAGTGCTCGGGTGAAAACGACAACGCAGGCATGTCGGGTGCCACTGTCTGCACCAGCACAGCAAGTTTTGAGCAAATATCTCCTTCCGTTCGGCCGCAATGGCAAGAAGCTTGTGCATCCTCTCTGTTCGTCGCGGTCAATGGGAAAAGGCGCTTATCTGCAATCTAGGTGTTTCTGCGTGCTGCGCCCGCCCAAAGAGTGCCCGGGTGAAAACGACAACGTAGGCATGTCGGGTGCCACTGTCTGCACCAGCACAGCAAGTTTTGAGCAAATATCTCCTTCCGTTCGGCCGCAATGGCAAGAAGCTTGTGCATCTTGTCTGTTCGTCGCGGTCAATGGGAAAAGGCGCTTATCTGCAATCTAGGTGTTTCTGCGTGCTGCGCCCGCCCAAAGAGTGCCCGGGTGAAAACGACAACGCAGGCATGTCGGGTGCCA